>NW_024037405.1:1116112-1281044 GCF_015832195.1 Motacilla alba alba
CCATTTTTGGGGGCAGTTTTCAGGGATTTTGGAGTACCTCTCTGGGATTTGGGATCAGTTTTATGGGATTTAGGGTGTTTTGGGGTGGTCTGGAGGGACTTTAGGGTGTTTCTGTGGGATTTTGGGGCAGCTTGAAGGCATTTGAGGTGTTTTGGGGCAGCTTTAGGGTATTCAGGTGCAATTTTAAAGGCTTTTGGGGATGTTTGGAGGGATTTGGGGTGTTTTGGGGTAGGTTTTGGGTATGTAGGGGCGGGTTTGGGGCAGTTTTTCAGGATTTTGGGTATTTCAGGCCTGGTTTCTTGGTTGTTGGTTTTTTTGGGGGGTTTGGGGGTGTTTTGGTGGGGTTTGGGGTGTTCTGGGTCCCTTTTTGGCCAAGGAGCTCTGTGGAGGATCAGTAACGGGCCATCACGCCATGATCAGTGTGATCAAGTGCAGCTGATTTATTGCAAGCAGCAAGCCATATTTATACTGTGTGCTGCTCTTCACGCCTCAAGCTAATACAGGATTGGTCAAATCCTTCTACGCACGCAGTTTAATATTTCAGTTAATTTTAGTTAGTCTCTCTTCTCCCTGTTTCTCGCTGTGGTTTTCTTGTCTGCCTTTGCATCCTGAACCGTGTGCTTTTCTTTCTCATGGGAAAAAACCATCCATCTTGACCAGGCACCCATGGCCAAAGCTGGGCATTCCCTATATCCAAGGATAGCTCCCAGACCAAAGCTGCCAGGACTGACAAGTCTGGCTGGCCTTGGCTTCCTGAGGGCTGGCCCTCATCTGCCTCTGAAACCCTGGGGCTCGGTGCTTTCCTTCCTGATAAAAAGAACTCTTCTTCCTGTCCAGGCGCCCACAGCCAAAACTGAGATTCCAGCTCCAAAATGCCCTCAGTGCAAGGACAGCCCCTAGACCAAAGGTGCCAGGAGAGGCAGGTCTGGCTGGCTTGGCCTGAGGGTGGCCACCTCTCATCTTCTTCCAAAACACTTGGACTTTACTGTCCTATGGGAACGAACCATCCATCTTGACCACGGCCAAAACTGGGATTCCACCTCCAAAACTCCGTACATCCAAGGATTGCTCCCAAGGGAAAGCTGCCAGGACACACAGGTCTGGCTGCCCTTGGCCTGCTGGGGGCTGCCTCTCCCCTGCTGCCCAAACACTGGGGCTCGGTGCTTTCCTTCCTCTGGAAAAGAACCGTTCTTCTTATCTATGCAGAAACCGCCAAAATTGGGGTTCCACCTCCCAAATTCCCCATATCCAAGGGCTGCTTTCAGACAAAAGCTACCAGGACAGAGAGGTCTGGCTGGCCCAGGCCTCTGATGGCCCCCTTCCATCTGCCCCTGAAACACCACCGGTGTTCCGTGCTTTCCTTCCTATGGAAAAGAACCATCCTTCTCCTCCGGGTGTCCATGTCTGAAATTGGGATTCCACCTCCCAAATTCCCTATATCCAAGGGTTGCTGCCAGGCAAAATCTGCCAGTACCGTCAAGGCTGGCTGGCCTTGGCCTCTGGTGGCTGCCCCTGTGACACTGGGGCTGGGTTCTTTCCTTCCCATGGAGATCCCTGTGACACTGTGGGGACCTCCTGGAACCAAGGGGTCCTTGTGGCACCTCTGGAGCCCATGGAGCCAAGGGGATCCTTGTGGCACCTCTGGAGCCCATGGAGCCAAGGGGCCATGGTGACACAGCGGGGCTTCATGGACCCAGAGACCAGTATGGCTCTGTGGGGCCTGATGGAACCATGGAGACCATTCCCACCCTTCAGGGCCTCGAGTCACCAAGGGGCCATTATGACACCTCAGGGCCTCATGGCAGCAAGGGACCATTGGGACACTGTGAGGCCCCATGGAAGCCAGGGAAGATGGACCAGGTCTGGCTGGCTTGGCCTACCAGGGGCCACCTGACAGGTCTGGCTGATCTTGGGATGTCAAGGGCTGCCTCTCATCAGCTCCTGCAGCACTGGGGCTCCGTGCTTTCCTTGCTATGGGAAAGAGCTGTCACCTATTTCAGATGCCCATTTCCAAACTTGGTATTCTCCCTAAAAATTTTCCTATTTACAAGGGTATCTCATAGAATAAAAACCTGCCAGCTCTGGCTGGCCTTGGCCTCTGGTGGTCACCTCTCATCTGCCCCGAAGCAGTGAGGCTCTGTCCCTTCATTCCTATGGAAGAAAAACCAGCCTTCTCGTCCAGGGACCATGACCAAAATTATAATTTGACCTCCCAAATTCTGTCTATCCAAGGATTGCTCCCAGACAAAAGAAGCCAGGACAGACAGGTTGGGCTGGCCCTGTCCTCTGGTGGTTTCTTAGACACTGAGCTGAATGGTTTCATTTGGAAACACCTTGGAGAGCACCCAGAGAAATTCCCAGGTGGGGTTTTGAGGCCTTGGGCACATGAGCACTACATATGGACAACGGAGCTCTGTGCTCTGTGCTGTTCTGGTGGTTTTGCACCACAGAAGTGATGTTCTAAGAGAAGCAATTTCCTCTGTGTCTGACAAAAATCCAATCAGCAATTAGCTTTGAGAATTGACAGTCTATTAAACCACTATGGAAACTGTACACGGCTCTGTGAAGACACACGTTAAAGACGAGAAGGCCTGGGAGGGTCTCTTTCCCTTCCAGACAGCAGAGAGGTAACAAGGCCGGCCCGGCCCCCATCTCAGGCAGGGCAGCCCAGGCGGCTCCTGCCGTGGGGCCGGGCCCCTTCCCAAGGAGCCTCCAGGCCCCAGGAGCAGCCCCGGGCCGAGCCAGGATCCGCCGGGCCCCCAGGAGCAGCCCCGGGCCGAGCCCAGGATCCGCCGGGCCCCAGGAGCAGCCCCGGGCCGAGCCAGGATCCGCCGGGCCCCAGGAGCAGCCCCCGGGCCGGGCCGGCTCGGCCAAGGTTCTGCTGTCATTGGGGTTCACCCACAACCCCCGGGCAGGGGCAGGAGAAGCCATCGGCCCCCCGGCCGTGCTGCTGCTGAGTTCTTGGCCGGGCTGCTGAGATCCTGGCCCTCTCCCCAGCGCGGCCCCATCCTGACACAGCCCCAGCGCTGCCGCTGCAGAAACCTCCATGGTAAAACAGCTCCGGCTGCACGTACCGAGCCCGGCCGGGGTCACGTAACCATCTGCAGGCCCCGGGCGAGATATGAACTCTTTCAGTGCTTCCATCCTCCCTCGAGGGATAGAAAAGGACAAAGGGCAGGCACACAGAGGAGCAACAGAAGACACCGAGCTCATGAAGGGGAAGTTGAGTCCCAGATGGGATCGCTGAGAAGATGCCTTGATCTTGGGGCTGGAATCCTCTCGTAAAGCTATGGAGAAGGATGGAATTGATAGATCAGATTCTCTTTTTCCCTATATCGCATTGAAAAGTATGGGGAGAGGACTTGTTCAGCAAAGGCCTCCATGCTAAAGTGAGCAAATGTTGAAGTAGCTGTGATCCCATGAGAAGTTTGAAGAGAGAGAGAGCAGAGTGATGAGACCCTGTGCCCTCAGGGAGAAAAGAAGAAGATCTCTGTTCCCAGAGGTGAAGATGATTTCAGAAATAGACAAAGAGAACCTTTGCTCTTGAACAGCTCATCTTTAAACTAACACCCAATAAGCTGACATGGCCCATAAACACAGCTGTGGGAAAAGCTGTGAAAAAATGGGAGGGACTTCACGACTGCAAATTTTTCCAGGTGGCTGCTATTCGTGGAAATGAAAAGCCATGAGAGAACGGTTTTCTTGTGGAGGAGTCTCCACAACATTAACAAGAGGAACTTCTCTCCCTAAGTGAACTGAAGAAAGAATATTCTAGAGGTGGTAAACTGACTGAAAAATTTAGGTTTTGTCTCCTTACATTGTCAATAGGAAAGAAAAGGTATGTAGGGAGAGGAGAAGTGTTCTGAAAGTTTTTTTCTGATTCTTATTGCTCTTTCTTTTAGCTACGGTTAATAAAATTTTCTTTACATCCTTTAGAAGTTTTCAACCTACTTTGCCTTTCTCCTACCAGGAAATGAGCAAGTATATTCTAGTGAGTGCACTGGTAATTAGCCAGCACTGAACCCACCACACTAAATGATGCATTGGCCAAGAAACCTCAAAGTGGTGGACCAAAACCACTACAGAAACCTTCCTGAAGAACTGCATGAGAGCAGAGGGAAATCAAGGCAGAGCCATGGTTTGTTAGAACTTGCTTGATCCTAATGAGCCCCGTGCTGTATTTGGAGCTGAGCCCTGGAGCCTCGGGGCCTGAGAGGAGATTGCACAAACCTTTCCAGGAGCCAAAGGCAGAAGGAACACCCAACGTGTCTCCAGGCATCAATGGGTCCCACTGAGGTCCATCCCCAACACAGGCTCCTCATGGACTCCTTGGAGGAGAGAATGGGAGGCCAGGAGTGCACAAAAGCCTCTCAGAGACTCAGTGTTGAAAGGAAATTCCAAAGTACCTCAAAGTATTAATGAGCCCCACAGAGTGTCAGTACAAAGCTCTCAAGGGACTCGTTAAAGCAGATAATTGGGGCCACGATTGCAGGAACCTCTCACAAGGTCTGTATCAAAAGGGAAACACCAAGTACCTTAAAAACCTGAAGTACCTTGAAGCATTAATGAGCCCCACTGAGTGCTGCTACTGATAAAGACTCTCAGGGGACTAATTACAGCAGATAATTGCAGGCCATGATTGCCAGTGCCTCAGGCCAAGGTGTCTCCTGCCAGCCCTTGGTGGCACAGAGCCTGCTGTGCCCCAGGGCACCAAGACTTGGCTTCTCTTTGTCCTCACCTGTCATCACTGCCTGCAGTTCTCTGCTCTGCCTGGGGCCTGGGGACACTTTCTCAGTCGTGCCCCTCAGTGGGACCCATTTAAAGGAAAAGAAACTTTGGAGTTGGATTCTGACTGTGAATTCTTGAGAGGTTTCTTCAGCTCCCTCTCAGGGAGTGCTGTTCAGGGCCTGAGCACAAAGCCCCAGAGGGTGATTGAAGTCCTGGTGCTGTGTCTGTGCTGCTGGGCTGGGCCGGGCTCCTGGCCCAGAGGCAGCTCCTGGCAAGGGCAGCGCTGCAGAGAGACAGCTCTGGCCAGGAGCAGCTCCTGGGCACAGCCCAGCAGGGCTGGGGCACTGCCTGCAGCCAGCCCGGGCACAGCACAGGGCCACAGAGGGGTTAAACTCAGCCTGGGCTGGCAGCACAGAGCAGAGCTCACTGAGGGCTCCCTGGAGCAGAAATCATCCCAGCTTTGAAACAGTCATTGCCCGGCTGTGGGAAGAGAAGCTGCAGCTCCCGCAGGGATCTCCCGGAGCTGGCACATCCCACAGCTTTCAGGAGCTTTCAGGAGGACTCTCAGAGCTGCTCCAGAGCAGGGATGTGGCCCTGGGGCCGGGCTGGCTTTCCCTGCTGCCCCAGCCCAGGCCCAGCCCAAGGCAGCTCCTGCTGCCCAGGCTCTGCTGCAGGGCTGAGCAGCCGCGGGTGCAGCCAGGGGTGCCCAGGGCTGTGCTGCAGAGCAGGCTCCTGCAGCCCAGGGCGCTGAGCTGGGGCAGGGACTCTGCTGCCTGCCAGGGACAGCTCTCAGCCGGCCCGGGGAGCTGCTGCCAGCGCTGGGGAGAAGCTCTGGGGGGAAGGAGCCACCCTGAGCAGGGCAGGTGCTGCTGCTGAGAGGGGCTGGGTGGGGCAGGGCTGCTCCCAGCTCCAGACCAGCCTGGACACAGCTCCGGAGGACACTTCCCAAAGAAGGTAAGCCTGGCATTGCTGGAAAGATCAGGAGCTTTCCTGAGACTCTTTTCAATTTCCTACTTGGAGCAGGGTGGGAAGGTTGGGGTGATGACAAAAGGATTTTTGCTTTTTATACAATTTTCATATATTCATAGCTCTGTCAGCTATTGTTATATAGTTATAGATCTCCTTAATGAACTCTAGTATGTTTTCTGCCTCTTCTCTTAGATTTTAGAACAATAAGCTGGCCGTCTAAACACAGTCCTGAAATACTGTATAGTCTTACTGTCAGGAAGAGGACCTACAAGAACATTCTGTTTTTCAATCAGCATCTGAGCAGTCACAAGAAAAAGTGGGGCAAAGAAGCCCTTGGACCTACTCCAAGGGGTTGATCCAGGGGTGGGCTACTGGGGCAACCAAATCTCCCATTGGATGTTTCTGTAAGATTAATCAACCTTGAAATCCGGGGCCGGGTGTGCCCCATCACCACTGGGACACGTGGAAGCTTCCAGTCTGGAAGCCTCTAGTCTGGTTTTTCCTTTACTGTTCTAACACTGTTGCAAGGGGTTTTTTCTCTTTTGATTACAGGCAACAGGAGAATGAGAGAGGCAGACCCGGAGGTGTAATCAGACACTCACAGAATGTTCTGAGTTGAAAGGGACACACAGGATCATCCAGGTCATGTTTGAACGTTTACTGAAACTCCTGATCTGTACCTTTGGGTGGTCAGTCTCTGCTGGGAGCCTCCCAAAGGGCCCTCAGCCCCTCCTCAGCCCTGGACAGCAGCAGCCTCACCTTTGCAGGGCCCAGCAGGGCTCTGCTGAGCTGCCCTTGCCCACCTGCAGCCAGAGCCTGCCCCAGGCAGGGCCCTGCACACAGGCAGGGTTCTGCAGGGCCGGGCCAGGGCACCCAGGCTGGGATGGGCTCTGTGAGCGCTGGCAGGGACAAGGCTGCTCTCAGGAGGGAATGTCCAGGCCCAGGGAGGTGCTCAGGGAAGGAGAGGGGGCTGAAGAGAGCAGTGCTGGGGCAGGAGGGCACTGTTGGTGTGTGGGAGGTGCCGGGCACAGCTGGGCACGGGAACACTGTCCTGAGTGCCCGGCTGTCTCTGCCCTGCCCTCTCAGGCACAGCCCCACAACATCTTCTCTTGTTTCTGCACCCCCCTGGTATTGTCACTGTGATCTGGTGCTCTCAGGGGGGCTCTGGCATTTGCAGCAGCTGAGTCAGGCACTGCCCTTGGCATTCCTGCCAGGCAGGGGTGTCCATGGGAATGGGGTGTCCAAGCTTCCCTGGCACCTGTGGGGCTGAGGGCAAAGCAGTCCATGGGAAGGGGGAATGAGCTGAGCCCCCTCGCTGAGATCCCATCACGGGCACAGCCGGGGATCTCCTTGCTGTGCCCTGCCAAGCTCTGAGCTGCCCTCCTGGGTGCAAACCTGTGCCAGAGCCTCTGGGAGTTCCCTGAATGTCCCCCGGGGAAGGGCAGAGCTGCCACAGCTGAGGAAATGCTGCTGGCTTTGCCAAGGGAGCCGTGAGTGTCCTTGGCACAAGGGGGTGCTGAGACCTTGCCCAGAGACCTTTAGGGAGGGTGAGACATTCAGGGATCCCTGTGCTCTGGGCAGGGTCTGGCTTATCCCAGGCTGACCCAGGAGTGTGGCTGTGCTCTGATTGCAGCCAAAGGTGCAAAGCCAGGGCAGCTGGGAACAAGCCCATCAGCCCCTCACCTTCCCTGAGCCACAGGGAATCCTTTGCCTCTCTCATCTCTCAGTGGCAAACTCTGAGTGAGGCAGAAATGCTGGGGATTTCTGACCTCAGAGAGACAGGAATGATGAGAGGGTAGGAAAATTCCTCAAACCAGCTCCTGCCATCCTTTAGGCTTGGGAGTGAAAATGCTACCAAGCTCTTCTGCGGTAGGATTCCCCAGACAAATCCTGAATATCCAGCCTTGTCCCTCTGCCACAGGGACACAAACCCAGGGCAGTGGGGCAGGGATGGCTCCTCGAGAACCCCCCATGCACAGGCCTGGCTGCTCCTGGCACACTCAGCCAGCACATCTGGAGCTCAGGCAGGGCCTGGGTGAAGGTTTTCCCAGAGCAGGAACAAGGCTGGGTGAGTCCCAGCGGGAGAGTCTGCAGGGAATGGCCCGGGTTTGGCTCAAAGCAGCCTCTCCTGACTTGTCACTGTCCCTTATCCATGAACAGGTCCCCATGTGCAGCCCCAGAAAATGTCCAACAGCAGCTCCATCAGCCACTTCCTCCTGCTGGCATTGGCAGACACGCGGCAGCTGCAGCTGCTGCACTTCTGCCTCTTGCTGGGCATCTCCCTGGCTGCCCTCCTGGGCAACGGCCTCACCATCAGCGCCGGAGCCTGCGGCCAGCACCTGCACACGCCCATGTTCTTCTTCCTGCTCAACCTGGCCCTCAGCGACCTGGGCTCCATCTGCACCACTGTCCCCAAAGCCATGCACAATTCCCTCTGGGACACCAGGACCATCTCCTACGCAGGATGTGCTGCTCAGCTCTTTTTCTTTCTGTTCTTCATCTCAGCAGAGCTTTCCCTCCTGACCATCCTGTGCTACGACCGCTACGTGTCCATCTGCAAAGCCCTGCACTACGGGACCCTCCTGGGCAGCAGAGCTTGTGCCCACATGGCAGCAGCTGCCTGGGCCAGTGCCTTTCTCAATGCTCTGCTGCACACGGCCAATACATTTTCCCTGCCCCTGTGCCAGGGCAATGCCCTGGGCCAGTTCTTCTGTGAAATCCCCCCGATCCTCAAGCTCTCCTGCTCCAAATCCCACCTCAGGAAACTTGGGCTCATTGCACTTAGCTCCAGTTTAGGTTTTGGCTGTTTTGTGTTCATTGTTTTCTCCTATGTGCAGATCTTCAGGGCCGTGCTGAGGATCCCCTCTGAGCAGGGACGGCACAAAGCCTTTTCCACCTGCCTCCCTCACCTGGCCGTGCTCTCCCTCTTTGTCAGCACTGCTATATTATACTGCCTGAAGCCCGCCTCCATCTCCTCCCCCTCCCTGGATCTGGCCCTGTCAGTTCTGTACTCGGTGCTGCCTCCAGCCCTGAACCCCCTCATCTACAGCCTGAGGAACCAGGAGCTCAGGGCTGCAGCGTGGACACTGATGACTGGATGCTTTCAGGAACATTAAACTGCTGGCCAAGTTCTGCAAACACTTGTAATAAAAGTCATCTTTGATACTTCTTGTTGGTTTCATTTTGGAGACTCTTTTTATGTGTTTTACTTTTACAATATAGTCCACAAAGAAATGTCATTTTTTGTGCCATTATTCATTTTGTTTCTCTCCACCTTCCCTGTGGCCACAGATTGTGTCAGTGAGGGGCTGCGCTCTCGGTGGCCTTAAACAAACGAAAGGATCTGCCAGCAAAATTTTCTGCAGCGATGCCCTTTTGTTGCCCTCTCTGGCAGTGCTGGGGCTGCAGCAGGGACAGGCCATGGGCACTGCTGGGGCAGCGCTGACGCCTCAGGCCAGGCCTGGGGGCTGCAGGCTCCTTGCCCAGGCTCTCTCAAGAACACGGCCAGGCCAAGGCTGAGCACAGAAAAGCCCCGTGAGCAGCCCCAGGGTGGCCGTGGGCAGGCTGGGGGCAAACAGCATGGCTGGGGCTCTGCAAGGGCCCTGGGGCAGACGGGAAGGAGCAGCAGAGCAGGGGCTGATCCATCCCCAGTGCGCTGGACAGCCCAGGGCAGCGTCCCAGAGCGTCCTCATGGAGCTGCCAAAGGCACCACAGGCCAGGGGGCACATCTGGGCTGCTGTGTCTGGCTGTGGGGCTCCCTGTTCTGGGCATTGAGGAGGGGCTGCAGAGGCTCTGCAGAACTGACAGGATGGGCTTTGGGCCTGGGAGGAGAAGCTGAGGCACCTGGGCTGCTGGAGGCTCAGGGCTCATCCTGCAACTGCTGCAAGGCTGGTTTCAGAGAATCACAGAATCAGCAAAGGTGGAGAAGACCTTGGAGAGCATCAAGCCCAGCCTGTGCCCTGACACTGCCTTGTCTCCCTGAGCCTCCTCTTCTCCAGGATAAACAACCCCAGCTCCCTCAGCTGCTCCTCACAGGACTTGTGCTCCAGACCCCTCACCAGCCTTGCTGCCCTTCTCTGGACACGCTCCAGCCCCTCCATGTCCTTCCTAAATTGGGGGCCCAGAACTGGACACAGCACTCGAGGTGCTGCCCAACCTGTGCTGAGCACAGGGGAAGAATCAGTGCCCTGCTGCTGCTGGCCACACCATTCCTGATCCAGGCCAGGAGCCATTGGCCTTCTTGGCCCCCTGGGCACACTGCTGGCTCATGTCCAGCCTGCTGTCCCTCTGTCCCTGCAGCTCCCTTTCTGCCTGGCTGCTCTCCAGCCACTCTGTCCCCAGCCTGGGGCACTGCAGGGGTTGTTGTGGCCAAAGTGCAGGACCTGGCACTTGGACTTGTTAAACCTCACCTTGTTGGATCTGGCCCCTGGATCCAGCCTGTCCAGGGCCCTGTGCAGAGCCCTCCTGCCCTCCAGCAGATCAACATTCCCAGAACTCTTGGTGTCACCACGGTTCCTTGAGGCCCCAGAGTGCCACAATGGTCTCCATGATGCCATGAGGCCTTCCAGTGTCACGAGGTCCCTCTGGCTCCACGGGACCCCTTGGTGTCACAAACTCCCTTGGATCCTTGGGTCCCGCAGTGTCACAATGGCGCCGTGGTCCCCCAAGGCCCTGCAGTGTCACAGTGGATCCTTGGTTCCAGGAGGTCTGGCAGTGCAGCAATGCTCTCCTTGGTTCCACAGTGTCACAATGGCCTCTTGGTCCCAAGGGGCACCCCGCTGTCAAAATGGTTTCCTTCATTCAACAAGTGCCTGCATTGTCCCAATGGCCTCTTGGCTGTACAGGGTACCCCCATTGTCACAGTGGTCTTTGTGTTCCACGAGGCCCCAGACAGTAACACTGGCCTCTTGGTTCAGGGCAGTGTCATTTGGTCTTGTTAAACCTCACCTTGTTGGATCTGGCCCCTGGATCCAGCCTGTCCAGGGCCCTGTGCAGAGCCCTCCTACCCTCCAGCAGATCCACACTCACACCCAGCTTGGTGTCATCTGCAAATTTGATGATGGTGGACTCAGTCCCCTCATCCAGATCATCAGTGCAGACACTGAAATCCACGCTGGCTGGCTCTGATCCCTCGGCCATCCTGCAGGTGCCCTGGGATGGCACTCAAGGTGATCTGTTCCATTTCCTTGCCAGGCACCCAGGTCAGGCTAACAGGCCCGGAGTTCCCCAGATCCTCCTTCCAGCCCTTCTTGGGGTTGGGGTAACACTGGCACCTCCAGTCCTCTGGACCTCCCCACTGAGCCAGGACTGATGGTAAATGATGGAGAGCAGCTTGGGGAGCTCATCCACCAGCTCCCTCATCCCCTAGCATGGATCCCATCCCATCCCATGCACCTGTGAGCATCTGAGAGGCTCAGCAGGTCACCAGCTGCTTCCTCCTGGATCACAGGGGCTGTTCTGCTCCCTGTGCCCATCTGCCAGCTCAGGAGAACCCTTGTCCTGAGGACAACCTGTCTTCTTGTTGAAAATTGAGACAAACAAGGTCTAAAGTAGCTTAGCCTTTTCTTATCTTTAGTTGCTGTTCTCTGTGTAGAAGCTGAGCTTGTGACCCCTTTATCTTTAGTTATACTCTCCACTGCATCCAATAAAGAATAGAGATTCTCCTTCTCCCTCCTCTTGCTATAATTTTTTAATAGAAACACACTTTTTTTTTTTTTTTTTTTCAGAAGCAGCCAGGTTAAGTTCTAACTGAGCTTTCACCTCTCTAATTTTCTTGCTGCATAGCCTAACGACATCCTTAAACACTTCCTGAGTTGCCGGTCCTTTTTTCCTCTGAGTTCCCACAAAAGCTGCACGGGCTGCCAGGACAGTCATTTTCCTCCCTAGCTCATCTTTTGGCACACTGGGACAGGCTGCTCCTTCCCCCTTAAGATTACTTTCTTGAAACGTGTTCATCCTTCCTGGACCCCTTTCTTTTTAAGGGATGTTTCCCTTAAAAATATCAGTACCTGATCCAGTGTCGCTCTCGCGAAATGAAGAGCACAGAAACAGACAGAGGCAATCTTGTACAAAAGAACAAGAAGCCTTCATTCAAAGGAACCGCGCGGTTTTTATAGAGTGTTACGGTAGATTCTATTTGATTGGCTAACTAACAACAACATCTTCCTCACACGCTGTCCTTGAGAAGGAGAAAAATAAGAAGTAGAAAAACACCACCTGCTAATTATTTCTATTTAACAAATTATCGTGTCCTTGCAGCTCCCTCAACATTCTCACAAGCCACTGTGAGAAATGCTTGCCGTTTCTCTCTCTCTGTCCCATGGCATCCACAAGAGATGAATAGCTCTTCATGCTGTGAGGGTGCTGGAGGGTGTTTAGATTGGTAAGAATTTTACTGTTTTTTATACTGTAAGGACTGTCAGAAATCTGCTGGGATAACAGTCTGACAACATTCTGATTTCTCTTGATCAGGTGTTTTAAACATCTGCAAATATTATGGCAAATGCTTCTGTGTCTGTTTCTATCCTCACCATGCTCTTCTATTTTGAGGGAGTTGCAGTAGATCCTAGTTTGAATGTTCAGTATATGAAGGAATGAAGTCCTTTTTCTCTGACAAGATTCACTGAAGAGATTCCTGTTGAAGCTGACCCTGTTCTGTAGAGCTTTTAAAAATTACTGCACAGGACATATGACTGTATGTAAAATTAGAAGGAATATTTCTAGATTGACACAGTCATTTATGTTTTCAAAGTAATTCCTAAAAAAGGTAAGTCATGATTTGTGAAGATTTTAGAATTATTTTCTGGACTTTAGATGGAGTCATGGGGAGAGATGCTCATCCATGCACTCTAAATGCATTTACTAAGCCCAAAAAAGAAAGCCATTGCAGAATGGAGCTCAAACAAGGCACACTGGAGGGCAGCGTTGGCTGCCAGGATCACTGTCAGTGCTTGTTAACCCCGAGGGTTTCTGCAGCACGGGCTGTGGAAAGCCTGGGGCTGACAGGTGCAGGCAGACGCCCCCCATGCTTCGACCTCAGAGATAAGAATTACTGTTTTTGCCTTCAGGAGGAACTTCCCTGTGAGTCTTGTCTTTGCTCGTGGCAGGATCCAAAAGACTGCTGGGAAATGTGGCTGTGTGAGTCGCCACGTGCAGGCAACTGCAGCAACCGCAAAACCACGGCAAAGAGGAACTTTATTTCAGTGCCTCGCTAAGCTGTTCCTGCATCATGAAATGGTGTAGAAAAGGGAGATGGTTCTTTCCTGTCATCACAGTTATTTGGGGATACCATCCTTCTCTCCAAAGTTTTATTTTAATGGCTGATACCACTCCCCATCTTTTCTTTTGCAAGACAGAAAGCATTACCTTCAAAAACCACAAAGCTCTCCAAAAGTAACCAAAAGAACTTACAAATGTATTTCAAACAAAACAAACAAACAAAGAAAAAAGCAGCTGCTTTGCATTGAACAATAATTACAAACAAAACAAAACTCTTTGTGAGGTTTGAATGGAACAGAGAACTTGGAACTATTGACATCCTGGAGACCCAGTGAAGACACTTGGTTCCAGTCTGGGTCACTGTAAATCCTGACCCATTCCGTGTAGGAGGTCAGGCCGGCTCTTGGTCACGACACTTGGCTTTGTTCAGCAGAAAACTCTGCAACAAAAGGAGGGAAAGAGAAAACATTTGGTTGGATCCATCCAACAAGCACATCTGGCAGAGGGCAGTCAGTGACCGGGGCTGACTTCAGTGCAACAGGATCTGCAAAACTTTCTGACTTCCAGCAGCTGCTGCCTCTTTCTGGAGAGGATTTTTACAGCCTCCCAGCCACTCAGCCAGCCACATGGTGTTTATTTTCTTGTGCACGTTTGCCAGCAGATCATGGCAATGCATCCCTTTGCCCAGAGAGGCCCACACAACTTGGTGTTTTATGGAAAATGACACGGCAAAGGCCCCACGGGATGGCAGGTCACAGCTTTTCAGCATTCCCCACTGCTTGTACCACAGGACAACGCAACACTCTTCATGATTCAGCCGTACCATCAAAAACGTATCAGCAGCTCTAGGAACTCCTTTTGGCCAATGCTGCTCAAAGGCCCAGCAAGGAGTCAAACATTCAAGTGCTGTTCAGCTGTAGCCAAGCTGCTTAGCAAGTGCTTCCCTGACAGGGCAGCTCTCCCCCATCTCTCCCTCTCTCTGTGCTCCCAAAAGAAGTGCTCATGAGGAAGCAGAAGCCAGGGTGGCTGCAGGGCCAGCCCTGTCTGGTGTCTTCCAAAACTACAGGCAGGGCTGTAAAACAAACACTTACTGTTCTAACTTCAGGTCTTCTTGTCTTGTCTTCATGTGGCAGAGAAGTCACTGGAAGAGGATTCTTCTCATCCCCCGCCGATCCCTGAAAAACCACAGAGACAAAGCTGGTCAGAGAGAGATGCCCAAAGCAATTCCAAAGCCAGGCTTTCCTACATTTCCAGAGAAAATGTTCATTTCTCCCAGGCACTGTCTATGCACCGGGCTCTCCCCCTCTTGCCTTCCTTTCCAGCAATCTCTCCAAGAATTTCAATGGAACCTTGGCTTCTCACCTGGCAGCTCACAGTGCTTTGCACCATTCAACTTCTCCCAAGGACAGAGACATTCAGCAGCAGGTTTCCTTGCTCAGTGGCTGGGAGTGCAGTGAGGGCTGGAAGCAGGAAAATTATCAAGAAAAAGCAAGCAGTTGGAAGGCAGATCATACACTGTGCACAGTCTGGCCTCACACACATAACAGTGGGTGGCCTAACACACAGCCCTTGCCCCCCACCCCCCCAACCCCAAATATCCTACACCCAATACCCTGAGCCATCAGTAGACAGCCAAATCTGTATCAACTGCCAGTAAAATCTAATTTTTTAACCCATAAATGCAACAATTTTGTCCACATGATAGAAAACCTTAGGCCCAGGTTGTGGTCACACCCACAGGTTATTTTTAAGCGAACCACAGTTTCTTTTTATAAACACACTCCTTTTTATAAAGACAGCCCTGTTATTTGCAGTTGCCTGCAGACAGAAATGGTCACTTATCTGAGAGGATGTTTCTCAAGTGATGCACACAGCATGCATGGCTTGTAGGAATACTCCCACCAGCTCTCCTGGATACCAGTGCTGATGCCCTGGGATTGCTCCTCGTGGTCTTCCTCCACTTTCCTCTGCTTGGCCAACAAAGGATCCTGGTTCCTGGCAGGGTTATCCACGGCAGGCAGGTCCAGGTTGTCAGTCGCAGTTCTGGGTCTCTTTTGGGTCGTCGTGCTCAAATTTGGTGCACATTGTGCAGCAGTCATGGCCGGCAGTGGTGGCAGCACCACATTTTCCCTCTCCGTTTGGAATGAATCTTCTGATGCTCTGGACAAGAGAAGCAAATTCATGACTGTGATGTACATATAAGGGAGGCATTTCTCAAAAGCTTGGCCACATCCTGCCCTTCATGCCATTGTCCCAACAAGGCAACACTTTCAAAGCAGAGAGGCTTCAAAGAAGAGGGAGTTTGAATTGGCAGAGACTTTCACATTCAATAACAGAGTAGCCAAGCACATCTCTGATCATCTGAAATCAGGATGTCCATGGAATCCTGGCAGCAAGAAGCAGCAGCAAACAGCTCTCAACCTTATTTCGCTGCTGCTCATTTCCACCATTTTTAGTCAGCTTTGCAAAGTTTCCAAGAACACACCGAGCAGCGAATCCTGGTGTTGTACTGCACTGCATAGTTAGTTAGTTATTTGCACTGGGTGTTTGATCATTTGCACTGTTCACGTGATTTGTATCCTACGACCACACGGTCTTCCCTCTTTTCCCCCCATCAAGTGTCAGCGTTGGGGGTCTCTGCCTGGGTTCCCCCTCCCCTCGCCCCTCCTCACTGGCATCCCGCTGGCTGTGCTCCTCTTCCTGCACCCCCCATTCCCCCGGGATAAATGTCTCCCGCCGGGAGGCAATGGCCTCTTTTCTGCCTGGGGGGTTGCCTGAGTCTGAGGGGTCTCCTCCTCGCAAGTCAATAAACAGAGGACATTTGTCCCTTCGTGGAGAAGAGCGCTCCTGGCCTTTTGCCTTTCGTCCCTGTGGGATCCTGTGGGCTGGGCTCCATAGCTAGCCGGATTGCACCTGAACAGCCCGTCCAGACACGGAGTCTTACATCCCAGCTCATGGACTGCAGCAGCAGAAGAGCAGGAAATGAAGATAAACCCACTGAGAAGGCTCAGGTGTAAGGCTGCACTTCTTGCCTGGCTGCTGTGCATGGCACAGTCCTCTCACCTCTTTCAGCACCCACTTTCCTCGTGCTTTGGTCCCTGCTCACTGCACACGTGCTCTCCAGCTGCTCTGCCTTGCCTCAGCTGATGCTGCACCAAGGACGCTGTGACACAGAGCACAGCACCATCCCTGACCTGATCCGGAGCCCTCTCTGCCCAAAACTACCTCCTGCTCTTGCCACTCCAAAAGCCAGCACGTGACTAAGACAGCTGCTCATTTTTCCTGAGGAAAAGGGAGGAAGGAATTCCAGAATTAAAGCTCTTCCATTCCTAATGCAATTGGAACATCCCTCCCCTCAGCCAGTCATCAAGCCCGACACCTCTGTGCTTTCAGAGAATGTCAGAAGGGAAAGGCTCCCTACCCTCAGCCACCTGCACCTTCAGAGCTGCTTTCTGCACTGCTTGCTGCTGGGGAAATTCTGAAAATCAGAGAGTTTTAGGAAAGCTACAAAAAGCAAACCTCAGAGACAACAAAACTTCAAGTAGAGCTAAGCAATGGCCATAAGATTTATCAACAGAAAAATTAGATAAGTAGAAAAATAAGGACAAACAAAACAACAGTCTGTATATTAACACTTGTCTAGAATCACTCCCTGAGCTACAGAAAAACATATCTAGCGAGACATTAAGAAGTCCTAAGCTTAATATTAGAGCTCTGTGCATTGTGTTTTAAAGATTACAAGTGTCATATTCCAAATAAGCAGACATTGTTTTGACAACAAATACATGTACTTATTGTAGTTAGATACAACTGCTGCCAATATGCTTCTACTGTGTGTGATTAGTCCAAAAGCTTTTAAATCAGTTGTAACATTAAGTTCTTTGCCTGCTATCAAAAATGGAAACTACTAACATCTTCTCATTGTCATAACCATGCAATAAGACTAATGCTAAAAAAGAAACAACCTAAGACGTCTTCCACAACAATCCCATCCCATTCATAATTTATACATAAACCCACAACCAACAATAGCTTCCAGCAGATAAAGGCCAATCTGCAGCAGCTGCAGTTGCAGAAGGCACACCGTGTTAGAAGCAAACTCTTGTGTGTCTGGACAGGAGACAGAGCTCTTCATCCTACCCTCCTGAGGAGAGACTTAGATTTACACATCCCTCTGACATCCCATCACTGCATACTCACTTCAGTTGATTGGAGCCTTTGTTTGCTGAAAGCTGAAATTATTTTGTTGGGAATGTTTGGTCTCATTCCTTTTTCTTCCTGGGAGTATCCCCCTTGTCTTCCCTCTAGCAGAAAGAATAAAAACAGGGAGAAAAATTCACTCAGGTCTTAAAAGTTCACGTCAAGTACAGAGCAGTACAGCTCAGTTGGATCGATTCTGGTTGAAAACATGAAAAATAACACACTGGAACTCCCTTTGGAGGAGAAGCATCATGGCTCTACTGCCAACCTCTGCAGCGGAAACTCCACATGGGTTTTTCAAACACCACCTTGGTCATTGTCCAAATCCACTTCCCCTGGCCCCTCTCACCTTCT
This sequence comes from Motacilla alba alba, assembly GCF_015832195.1. Lineage (NCBI taxonomy): Eukaryota > Metazoa > Chordata > Aves > Passeriformes > Motacillidae > Motacilla > Motacilla alba. The sequence goes on from NW_024037405.1 coordinate 1,133,582, forward strand.
TCTTTCCAGGGGGCTCCTCAGGACTCCTCGTGGCTTTCCTCTTCAAGTCTGCCTCCCTGGCCAGCAAGAACAACTTGTCCCCAGCAGGCAAGGGCACTTTCTCCTTGCGCAAATCCCCAGGCCTGTGGCCACTGGGGATGAGGGCATCACATTCCTGAGCATGCCTCAGGAGCCTGGGCTCCAAAAAGCCCTTGGCTTTGGCCTGGTGGGAGCCCTTGTCCTCTCTCTTCTCAGAGGGCTTGTGAAGTGCCGGCCTCAGGTCTTTTTTATTGGTGGCTTTTGGCTTCATTGTTTGCTTGCCTTTGGGCTGGTCCTTGCAAGACTGGTTTGTGACCTGCAAAAGACCAGGCTCACTCTCTGCCTTCCAGACTCTCTGAGATTCATCGTGTAGCCAGCACATGCTGGGCCTTTGGATACCCAGAGTATTCTTGGGCAAGGTCTCCTTGGTGTGCACAGGAGGCTTCAGAAAGCTGTGTTTGGATGTAGCAGCAGATTCGTCAGGAGCCTTGGCTGCTTGGCCACAACTCTGGGCAGGAGCCTTGGGCACGTGGGCACAGCTCTTGTCAGGGGCCTTGTGCTTCCTCTTCTCCAAGGGTTCTTGCACTGCCAGCTTCAGGCCATTTCCAAAAGCAGCTTTTGGCTTCTCTGCTTCTTGGACTTTCAGCTTGTCTTTGGAGGACTGCTCTCTGACCTCCAAAGGACCAGGCTCACTCTCCAGCTTCAGGGCTTTTTTGCATTTGTCATGCACCAGGGCCTTGCTGGGCCTTTTGATACCCACAATCTTCCTGGGCAAGGCCTCCTTGGTGTGCGCAAGAGGCTTCAGAGAGCTGTGTGTGCTCAGAACAGGAGATTCCTGAGGAGCCCTGGTCACTTGGCCAGAGGTCTTGTGAAAATGCTTGGTCATTTGGCCACAGGTCTTGTCAGTGTCCTTGGCCACTTGGGCAAAGGTCTTGTGGAAATCCGTGGCCCCTTGGCCACAGCTCTTGTGAGGAGGCTGCCTTGCCTTGGAGTGCTGCTGGCAGGAACTGCTGCTGATGCCCTGCTCCTGCTTCACACCCTCCTCACGGCCATTCCCACGGGCAATTTCCCTGAGACCCTCTCTGGGCACCAATCCTTGCTTTGTCTGGGTCCCCAGGCTGTCAAGGCGCCACTTTTTAGCAGTTGATGGCTCAGGCTGCCAACAAAAGAGAAAAGAAGCATTCAGGACTGGGGCCTTGTTTGACTCTTGCTGTCCTAGCACAGCTCACCTGAGCCCAGGACTCTTGCCCCGAGGTCCTAAAGTCTGGCCTTTGGCCTGTGAAAAAATGACTCTCAACTAACAGGCCACAGGCACTAACTTGCTCCTTGAGCACCATGGATGGATCTGTGAGGAGTAAAAAAGCCATAAACCAGTCAGTGGCAAATCCCTAAGCCTTCATTGCAGTGAGAATGGTCTTACAAATCAGTATTTCCAGGACAAAGCAGGCAGAATTTGGTAACCACATCTGCTTCCTTCCCAAGACCCCACACTGCAGTGGGCAGGGGGCTGTGGGAGCAGCCTCTCCATGGTCTCTGCATTCACCTCACGTACTGGCAGGTGCAGCACCCTTGGAAGGCTGTCCTCCTCCCTGCCACTGGAGCTGATCTCTCGAGCACACACTGAGCAGCTGTGGCAGTCCCTGGTGCTCCCTGGCTCCGAGCTGCTGGGCTGTGCTGCTGCCACCCTCTTGTGCTGGGACTGGAGAACTCTGCAAGGCCACCAGGAGACAAAATCAGGAAGCAGCGGGGGGAAGGTTACTTACTTCTTCCACTGACATGGCAGCATTCCAAACTAACACTGAACCCTGTGTTTGAGCACGGAGAGCAGAGCGGAGAAGGCCAGAGGAATACATTGCTGTGCTTAAAAGACAAAGCACCATATGAAAAAATGCTGGGACATTATCAAACCTCCAATTCACAGCCATTCAGACAAACAGACACAATTCCCATAGGTTACAGAAATTTTGTGTTCATCCACTCTGCAACTAGCTATATCATTAGCATGTAAAGTAAGGTTCTTAAAAAGTCCATGTCAAATACTAGATTTCTTTGTGTTTCTTTTTCAATAAAATAACTACAACACTTTTCTCAAGACTTCTGCTTTGGCAGTTGAAGACAGTTTTACAACAAAATAATGTTAAAATGTCATCAGTAGATCTACACAGTTTAGGCAGCTGTAGCATTCCTTGTCCTGCCAGGCATGAAAACCATAGCCAGGAATGATCAGATTCAGCTGGTATCCCTCAGCATTTCTGTCAGCCTAATGCATTAGCAGGAGGTTGAGGAGTACAAAGTGGGACAAGATGTTAAGCACCACAGATGAAAAGAAGACAAAATTTCAGTCTGGTACACGAAGACTTGAGATTTTTTTCTTCCCTTTTCTTTTGTTTTGGTTGGGGTTTTAATCACAGTGATTGTAGTCAGGACAGGGTTTAGTGCACTTGGCATTGCTGGATTAACGATAGGACTTGATGATCTTCAAGTCCTTTTCACACCCAAACAATTTAGTGAGTCCATCATAAAACAGCAATTTTTTTCTGTTGGTGAAAATTCCCTGCAATGAAGTTTTCTGAGAAAAATTTACTAAGAGCCCAAATTGTTGTGCATTCCATGTGCTTTTAAGTAACTGCCCAGCAGAGATGAGAACAGAGCCTGGTTACTTACCATGTTCTTGGCTGAGAACTCAGCAATGTTTCTGAAGCTGTGCCAGCCTGCTCTGGAAAGCCAAAATGAAAAGGTTGCATTTATATGCCTCCCGTGTAGCGCATTTTACCCTGTGGTCTCTCAGCACCAGATCAGAGAGTCACTTTCTCCTAGGGAGGGGTTTGCCACCAAGATTGTTCCTCACTCCAGATGGGAGTTTCCTAACTAACTACTGCTTGTCCTCTGCTGAACTGCTGCCTTGAGCTCTAGGGAATGATTGGTTACAGTTTCTGAAGCCATTCCTAAATCCATCCCTGTTCAGCAAAGCAGAGGAAATCATGCTGCCTAATCAGGGTGAACACTTGATGCTCTCTGCTACATATAACACACAGAATTACCTGTCAGCACACAAAGAGCTGTGTTGTCTTTGCATTTTGACTTACTCTGCTTCTGTGCTGCAGATCCATCAGGTTGGGATTCCTAGAATAAAAGGACAAAGGAACTTAGCATGCAGCTGAACAGCACAGCTACTGACATCAAAACTGCGTTCATGGCACGTTATGGGCACGTGCATTCTTAAATAAATATTTTTAAAACAGTCTAAGAGCTGCCAAATAGCTGAGCTGGATTTGTGCTCAGCAGAAAGATCTCTTGTAATTTAGCAGAAGCCCTGAAAAACAGTGGGTATAGGAATGGGCTCTGTGCTGACAGAGGGACAAAACTATCCTTTGTCTCCTTAAAAAAGAAAAAAGCCCAGAAGTTTCTCTTCTCCATGAGGTGAAAAAGACACCTCATAGGACTTGAGAGACTTCACCTCAAACTTCAGGACAGCCAATTGGACAGAAGCCAAAAAGTCCTGCCTAAGCAATTTTCCACAAAAAGAAGAGAAGAAAGAAACAAATCGTTTTTGTGAGGTGTTTTACCAGGAGCAAGAACATCTTGCACCTGGCTCAGTTCTTCTTTGTAGAGTTTTGTTATTTTGCCTTCTATTACAACTTTTCTGTTTCCAACACTACCACAGAAGCCATCCTGCTGATTTTATGCCTTCTAAGGTAGCAGAGCTATCTTGGGTGTGCTATAAAGCTCCAAGAGCTTATGAGACCCGGCTCGAGGAGGCCATCTGTCAGGTGGGCTGGGTTACCTTTGCCTGCAGTGGAAATTTGGAAGTCTCTGTTCTTGCAGGGGACTGAAGGGATGGCAGGAGAGGTGACAGGGGGCTGCTCATTTCCTGGAAAGACAGGGAGAGAAGCAGCTCTCAGGAGTTTTCCTGATGGACACAGAGAGATTTTCATCCTTGCCAGAGTCAGAGAGAGCCGCCTCTTGATGGATTTGTACAGGCTTGCCCATGGAGATCTGGTCTTGAAGAGTACCCACCTTCAGTATTCCTTCAATGGACTGCACATAAATGTGCACAATGGGCTGAAACAAAAAAGAAGGAAGCACTTGGAGGTTGTTTGGGTATTTTACTCATTGACAGCAAACAAGCATGCACTCAGTAAACATTTCCTGACCAGCAGCTCTAAAAGTGTCATGCAATTCCATTCATAATGAAATGCTAGTAAGGAATAACACTTTCATCTGAAGGGCAGTAAGGAACAGAGAGCAGGCAGAGCAAGGACTGAAACCATCAGTCACCTCCTGCAAGATCAATGGCTGGCTTCCCTGACAGGCAGGAAACACTGTTTTTTTTTGCTGACTTTTTTATTCATCTTCATAAGAAAGTATGTTTTTGCAGTCTCCTCCCTTTATTGAATATCACTGCCTTTAGTTGCTCTTGTAGCAGCTAAGCTTTGCCTGCAAAGGCATAGGCTGCCTCTGCATGTGAAAGAGTCGAGCAAAAAGTTTCACTAGTTAAGAAAAAACAGTTAGAAATCATAGTTTCCAATTCTAGAGGAATTCCCAGTTCAGTTTGAAAGAAGGAGTAATATTTCTCATGCACCCAAATAATATCAGACTCATTTTTCTGAAGTAAGAAAAAAAACCCCAACCAAAGAACCTTGATTTAAATGCAACCCTTGCAAGGTGCTTGGCTTCCAGTTCAGAACACTGCTCCTACTCAGGTACCTCGGGCTGGCTCCAGGCTGGGTCCTCCTGCCAAGATGGAGCTTTTGCTTGCCAAAGCACTTGACCATCATCCCTTGGGCTCCTGAGAGACATCCTACTAATTCTTGCACACAGCACTTGAACACAGAAAAAGGCTCAGGCTTCCAGGCACAGGAGCTTTTCTGAGGGACTAAAGCAGAGAGCACAAACTTCCAACTAAGCCCAGCTCATGGACCAGCTCTGCAAGGTTGCTTTGATTCTGGTGAGCATTTCTGGCACAAGAAAAGCACCCACACATGGAGCTCGTGCAAGACAGAGCAGACTCTTCATCTGTTTTCAGCCAACTTCAAGGAAGACCTCTGCCTTCTACCTGAGAATAGCAGTGACTTGAGTTGTCCTCAAATTCTGCTTCTTGGCTCCAGACTTTGTGAACTGCAGAGGAACACAGCTTGACTTGCCTTTTTGGGTTTTTTTTTTTTTTGGTTGGTTGGGATTTTTTGGACTCTTTTTGAAACCCAGTCCAAGGAAGATGCCACATTCCTGTTCCTTTCTGCACACTGACTCTCTCTAATTCTTGGCCCTGCCGTGAAGCCTCTCCCACATCCCAGTCTGTCAGTGCAGGCAATACAAGGCTCTCTGCTGGGTTGAGGGGCTCCTAAAGACATGGACAAGGAGCCTGGCTTTACAAACAGCTTTGCTCAGGTGCTGGCAGAAGAGGTGAAACCTGGCACAGGAGCACAAGAGATACAACTAAGCTTCACTGATGCACTACTTTTAAGGCTTCTCCCAGCTCATTTGGAAAGATGCCTTAAAGAGACTGGGGTGACATAGGACAGTGAAGCTTCTGCTTTGGGCAAGAGGGGAAAGAGCTGCTCAGTGTCTCTGTGAAGGCAAAGTGAGTCCCTGCACGGTTCTCCCCTGTGGATTAATTCCCTCTGCACTGGATTCTGCTTGCCTGTTCCAGCTAGAAGCCTCAAGAGTTCAGTGCTGCCAGGAAAAGAAGCCATCAATAAGGAATTGCCAGCTGACACGTGCCTTAGACATTGAATGAGCCAAACTCCTGGCCTGGAAGAAATGGCTTTCCCAAGGGATGTCCAGGGAGGTGCCAGGAAAAATCCTCTTTGGCCTGTGGCTGTTCAGTACAACTGAGGCCAAACACTTTAATTCACATGGAATTCAAAGCAGGAGGAGGGAAGAACAGCAGAGTTGCTTCTGCTCTAGACCTCTTCCCTGTCAGCTTCCCTGCAGGGCAGGAGTCTCCCCACAGCTCTTGTTCTACCCAGAACAGGAGGGAGGGGTGAGCTTTCAGCCAAAGGCCCCCTTGCTCAGCCTTGCCAAGATCCTTTCTCTGGCTGAATCTTTCTCCTCCATGCAGCACAGCTCACTGGACATTTCCTCAGAGGCAAGAAGCCCAGCCCTGTTGCCCAGTCACCTCTGCCATGCTGAACATCCAGCACACAGGCCATAGATCCAGGGCTGCAGCCTCACTGCTTCTTCCTCCTCCTCCCTCTCCAGGCTTCAGCACTGCACGACTGTATTATCAAAGACAGGTTCATCTTTCAGAGCAAGGAGAAGGAAAACAATATGACACCAACAGAACTGAAATGAGGAGAAAATGAAAGAAGGGATTTTTTCCCTTACAGAGCCATTGTCCAGAGCACCCATGAAGGAGAAACCAGTCACTCAGGGGCCACAGTCCAAAGCTCCCTACTGCAGAGGAGGATCATTCAGCAAATTCACTCAAAGTTTCATCTCTCAGCTTCAACAGGGACTAATCCTGGCGTGAAAACTCCAGAAGGGCTAGACAGTGATGCCAAAGGACAAGTGGGAACACTGCCAGCTTTGGCAGCAGAAGTCCAGGAAGGGTTGATGAATGACAAAATCTCGAAAGGAAGCAGAGGGCAAGAAATGTCTGATGCTTCTGCTGAGGTCTCAAGGGGACACCTGAACAGTGACAGTATTTCAGGGCTCCTGTCCTGACTGCCCTCAGACAGCAGAGAGTGGGAGGCAAGGGGCTGCGGGAGCAGCCTCTGCATTTGATTTGCATTCACCTCAGGTGCTGGTGCTCTTGCAAGTGCAGAGGCTGAGGGGCTGTGGCAGTCCCTGGTGCTCCCTGGCTCCAAGCTGCTGGGCTGTGCTGCTGCCACCCTCTTGTGCTGGGACTGGAGAACTCTGCAAGGCCACCAGGAGACAAAATCAGGAAGCAGCGGGGGGAAGGTTACTTACTTCTTCCATTGACATGGCAGCATTCCAAACTAACACGGAACCCTGTGTTTGAGCACGGAGAGCAGAGGGGAGAAGGCCAGAGGAATACATTGCCATGCTCCAAAAGTAAAGCACCATATGAAAAAACCCTCTGGGAATAATCAAAACTGTAAATCACACCCAGCCAGACAAGAATGTGAACAGGATCTCACTGCTACATTGTGAAGCTGCATTCAGCTGACTAAAGTTGAAAAAAATACCAAAATGGCCCCGTGCATTTCTGAAAGCCCCAATCCCCAAAAGAACCACTTCCAATAAAGGGTAACAAATGTCAGGATGGATTCTTGGTCAATACAAACATATCCAGACACACTGGGGGCGAGGAGGAGAAAAGAACGGAGCACCTGGGCAAATACAAGTCTGGTTCTTAGGCAAACTCCAGCATGCCTGGATTATTCATTTCTAATGATGGGAGCTTTCCTGAAACCCCCACAACAATGAAACCAATTTTCAACAGCAGCCCTGAGCAGCATCAAACCAAAGCCTGCAGCTTCAAGGGAAACCAGGAACCCCTTGCCCTCTCCCCCTCAAATGAAAAGTAGCTTGTTTGGTCTAGAGGGTAGTTTGGGAACACAACTGTACCTTGGAGGAGCAAGTGAAGCAAATGGCTTTCCCGCAACCTGTTTTGTTCACAAAAACAGAGAGGAGAGGGGGAGGCAAGGTTAGCTCAGGGGACTCCGCACAGTGACACAGGTGGGGATGATTGAAAGGCATGTCTGCATGCCTGGTGTAGGCAACACCTCAAACTGACTTGGCTGGCAGCACTCTCAGCACTCCCACTTCTGTCTAGCACTCTCAGATCATGCTTTTGCTGACCATCAAGATAAAATGGGGCTTGTGCTTCCACACAGATGACATGCTTCAAGCGTTCATGGAAAACATCACATTGGAGGGCACAACTGAAACAAAAGGATGAGTCCCTGAAGCATTTTCCATTCATCTGCCCCCTCTGGCTCACACATGGTACAGCTCTACAAATACAGAGCCTACTGAAAACAATGGGAAAGAGGGAAGAGAAGTTTGCTGCCACCCTGGCCCGCTCAGAAACACTCTGCATGGCACAATGGCATCTGGCTCTCAGGAACACATGGGGCTGATTTCCCTTGGTTTCCCAAATGGAGATGGGGAAGCCCAGACATGAGACAGCAGGTCCAGAGCCTTTGGATGAGGGGAGCTCAGGAAAGGCAATCCCCAGCCTGAGGGAGGAGCAGCTCTGGCTGCCTGGCATGAGTTGTCAGCCTGGTCCTTGAACTGCCCCAGACAATGTTACGCTCACAGCCCGAGAGGAAGGCTGATCTCACAACTCCAGCTGTTATCCCTACTTCTCCTCAGCCCAGCCCAGAACACACTTTCAGGAAGGGCAATGTCTGCTGAGGGAACAGGAGCTGAGCAATGTATTTTTTCCCCAGCCATTTCTCTCATGTATGCAAAACAGAAGCAAATGCAGTGATCTGCTATGGAGGAGCACCAACCTTCCAAGTTCTTTCAGTGGATGGCACAGCAGTGGGCTTCTTTTTCTGAAACAAGAAGGAGGGAGGCAGAAGGAGTTTGTTTGGGGTTTTTACTCATTGACATGCACACAGCAGCATTTGGTGACCAACAACTCCAGAAATGTCATGCAATTCTATTAATAATAAAATGCTGCTGAGGATCACAAGGCCCATCTAAAGGGGAATTGATAATGGAGGCCAAGTGGAAAACCAGCTGGAATTCCCAAAGTCATCTCTCCTGCCTCTGAGAAAAAGAGGAAATCCCTTTGGAACCTGGCAGTCTGGAAAGAGTGTTTGTATTATTAAACAACAACTACTACTACTACTGCTATGTATCATGACTGTTATGATGATGATGATGATGTAAGTATGTCTGTGCAGTCTTCTCCCTTTATGGAATTATACTGTTATACTAGGAAGCAGCTGAGCTTTGTCTTCAAGGGCACAGGCTGCCTCTCTGCCTTTAAAAAGTTGTGCAAAAAGCTCCCTTAGTTCAAAGAAAAACAGTCAGAAAGAATAGTTCCCAGTTCTTCCAAGCCAGTTCTAGAGAAAGAAGACTATTTCTCCTTCATCCAAATAAAATGAGACTCCTTATTCTTCTGAGGCCAACAGCAGTCTGGACAAGACACTGACTTCTAACGCTCCTGGCAAGATGCACCACAGTTTATGCAAATTCTGGCTGACTTTAGGCATCCTCTCCTTGCCCCTGCAGCATTTGCAAATCCCCAGCTACCATTTCTCCCTCTCCCATTGCTTGGCAAAGTGATGGATTTAGCAGCCAAATTTGGACCAATGGAGGTTCTCCAGGGGTGCCCAGAGACACACGATGGAGAGAAGCTGGCTTGGGCTACCCCAAAGAGCTGAGCCCAGCCCCAGCTGATGGCAGAAGCTGGCAGCGTTCACTCCAGCCCTCTCTCAGAAATCATTTCTCTGGGCACCCACTCCTTCCCCTCCCTCGCCGCACTCTCCAAGGAAGATGCAGCATCCCTGCTCCTTTCTTCACACTGATACTCCCTCAGCTGGCCTTCCAAGCAGCAAGGAAAAACACTGCCCATTGCTGCTAGCCTGAGGGCTGCTTGCAGCCCTCTGCACTTTCCAGAGCTGGAGATCCAGAATGGTGCTTTCTCTTTGTGGTGTGAAGAATGGCTCCTGCAGAAGGCAAGGCCCTGCAGTGCTCTGCTTCTCTCAGCTGCCTCTCATTTTCCACAAGATGTTGCCTTCAGTCCTTTGCAGCTGATCAACACCCTTTTCCAGGAAAAGCTGACTGCAGCTCTTCCTTCTCCTTCCAAAGGCCAAACACCATTTGAAAACCACCTCCATGACCTCCTGACCAGCTGCCATGGCTCAGCACTCTGGGCTCCTACATTCCACAGGGCACAGCAACATCCCAGTGCTGATGGATGAGCCTGGCAAAACCCCAAACTGCACCTGGGAACCCAGTGCCTTTGTCGTCTGGGAAGGCTGAGCCACGAAGCCGGCAGGGCCTGGGTGCTGCTCCCCTGCCTTGAGGGACTGCCTATAACAGAGGCCCCCAACAACTGAACTCACCTTGACAGGCTCAGGAAGAATTTCGGGTTGTGGAGCTTTGGCTTCTGACCTCCAAGTTGAGAGACCCTCTTTGCTGTCATGGTAGTTCTGCTCGGGGTTAGGGCTGATGTCCAGGGATTCTGGTGAGGATTCTCTCCATATGTCCTCACATGGATTTGTCTTACTGGAGGCTGGCCTGTGACTGGGGGCCTGTGAGTTGGATTTGGGCTTTTTTGGAGTCCCTATGGCATTCGGAGGGGACTCATGGCTCAGGAGCCCCTTGGAGTCCTCATCACCCAGCAAGTTCTTAATGCGCCTTGACAGCTCATCTTCTTTATCAGTCTGCAACACAGGAACAGAAGGGGAAATGTCAGAAACACCCCAAGCAAGAGATCCAGCTCAGCAAGAGACATTGCTCAGCACCTTCATGGAATCACCATGCATCCCCCAAGGGCAGTCAGGCAAGGTCAGTGCAGCAGATGGGAAGATGCTGTGTTGGCAGGGATCAGGCTCAAGTCTGCTACAGCCCGTGCAGAAGACACAGCTCTCCTCTCCCACCCCAAGCCTCCTTCCTTCTCTCCTTCCAGCCTGCACTCCCCTTCCATTACCTTGTAGGGCCTGGCAAAGAGGGGAGTCTTCTCCAAAGATGGATCTTTCTCCTCTGGAGCTGCCTGCCTCCTCCGCCTGTCTTGCTCCAGAATACAGAGCAAGTCTCTGTTGTTGTTCCTGCTTTCAGACAGAGACACAGAAAAGAGACTTAGCACTCCAACCCCTGCTTGTGCTCCGTGCAGAAACTGGGGCTTTCCCACAAGGGCACCCGTCCAGCAGCAAAGCAGTGTTGAAATCCTCAGGATGCTGACAGTGGACAGATCGGCTCTGTCCAGTGTGTGCTGTGCCCCAGAGCAATGAGACACACAGGGGACAGCACACATCCTTCTCAGGGATTGCTACCCCTGATCCCAGCCAGCAAGAAGGGTGGTAAGGGAAAGACTCTCCCCCCATTTCCTTGTGAAACAAGCACAGAAGCAGTCGCTGGGGTGATCGGCACGTGAGCTGGCAAATCCACTTGCAGTGATTAATGGGAGAAACTGCCCGTCTTCTCCTCCAGGCCTCTCACCCCAGGCTCCCCCCTTGCCAGTCAAACAGAACCTTCTCTGCTGAAGATGTTTCAGCTTCCAAGGCTTGAACTTTGTCCACTTCTTAAACAACCTCAGAAATTCACTCTCTACTTTAAACAGATATTTGGAAAGCTGCTTCCCTCGAAAACAATGGAGCTGCATTTAAAGCCATCCCTGCAGCGTAATTAGAAAGGAGTTCTCAGACATTCAGAAAACACCAGGTCCAATCCCCCTGTTCCTCCTCAGCCACATATGCATGTACTCAATCACACCTGCCCCACAACAAAACACCAAGAAAGTGTCCCATCATGGGAAACGAGATGCTTTAAACTGTCCCTGGCCTTTGAAAGACCACTGCAAAATGAGGGAAACTCTGGCTCTGATATTGATGGGCATCGGGGAAGGGAAAGCATGCAGGCACAGTGGATGCAGGTATCGATTCCTACTCTACTCTACAGTCTTCTCCATACATACACTTCATCAGTTCTTCTTTGCAAATCCAACTTCCCAAGTGTCCCAGGTTGCAAGGGGAGAGCCTTGTCTGCTCCAGCAGGGACACTTACTCCAATACCACACCAATAATCAGCTCCTGGGAGTTTAATCATTCCTAGAGCCGAGGCACAGCTGCCTCACCTCATGTTTTTGCACGGGATGGCATTCCTAATTCAGAGTCTATGAGTCTGCTGTGTACTGAAATGCCCAGACTTTTTAGATAAGCCTGTAGATCTGCCAGTCTCCCCAGCCCTGGAGACACCTTTGCTGCCCACGTGTGACCTGGCCATTAAAGGTGTTTCTCAAGATGCTCTTCAAAAACCCTTTGCAAACCCGAGCTCTGCTGCCACTCATAACCCTGCAAAGCTCCCTTAAGGCTCGGGAACTTTGGAAGCTTTGGGAGCTGCACCTCCAGGCTTAGCACCAACACGCCCAGCACCTGGGAGCCTTGGTGCAGGGGGACTGTGCAGTCCCAAGCCCTCCATCTCCAGGGGGAAAACAGCTCAGCAGCAGAGAGCTAAAAATAGTCCTGTACTTGCTGCTCTACACTTGATGTGTCACCAGGAAAAGCCCAACAACCTGACTGTTCAAAGAGGCAGATGAAACTGAAAGCCTGCCCTGAAACACCACCTCAGTCCTCCTCATCTTCCAATATGTTCCACAAGAAGTAAAAACTCGCACAAATGGCCCCCACCCCAAAAAACCACAACTCGTGCTTTGCTACAGACTGAAACAGGAAAATACTGCCAGGCCAAAAGCATCCCAAACTGCAGAAGGGAGTGCCCTGGCTCCAGTAAGAAGAGATTGGCTTCAGAAAATTCAGCAGAGAATCTGCCCTGACCCATGACCACATCCAGACCTGGGTCTGTAACAGAAGCTCTTCAAATACCAATGTGCTCTGAAGCCACTCTCACTGACAGGACAATCCTGACTTAAGTTGTCCCACTCTGGAACATTCTGATTCTTGCATTGGAGTGGAAATTCTTTTTCTAAACCATCACAACATTCATCCCAGTGCCTGGGAAGCCAAGATTACATCAAATTCATTCCTACCTATTGTCGCTGTTCTGGCTGTCTGTGGGTTTCATGATGAAACCTCAGTTTGAGTCAGCTTCTCTGGAAGAGAACACACAGCTATTCACCATCTGCATGAGTTCATGCCTAAAGGGGAGGTCAAGATCTCCAGGGACTTGCTACGCTCAGAACCTGGAGTGCCCGACCGGGAGTCATTCCAGTGCTCCTTAACATAAACCATCCCAACACGAGGATGACACGTAGCTGAGAATGGGAGAAGCAAGAGATCCATTTTCCCCTTCCCCCAGCAGTCATGCTGCATTTCAGGTCAGCACTTGACTCCAGATTTGGCCAAGAGCATGACAAACCAGGCCACTGCTACAGGCTGCAGGAAATCTATTCCATTTTCAGAAGAGAATTGCCCTAAGAACCCTGCCTGTAGACAACGAAATGGGCCCCACATGAATGGCAGCATTTGTGGAAAGAGGAAGGAAAGAAATGTAGGGGAAAAAAACCGTAAAAAGACAGTTCTATGTGAAAAGATAACAATATTCCCTCAGCAGATGCAAGAGGGAATCTTGCAATGCAAGATCTCAAAAATGCAGATAAACAACTGAAGACATTTACATTGCAATTTGTGGCATTCCCTTGCAGCATCTCACGCTCTGGAGGGAGCAGATTTCTCGCTGGGGAGGAGGCTACAGGAGCATCCTGTGAAGTCTCCTGAAGCACCCCACTGAGGACAGCTGGAGTGGAACAGGAGCGCAGACACTTGGGGGAGGAGGTGAAGCAGCTGAACTCCAGGCCATAGCTTTAACACCAGGGAAGGGACCAGCAGGGAACCCTTCTGCAAGCCACAGAGAGACACAGGCCACTACAGATGGGAATCCTGCCAAACGCCCAGCTCCCCATGCAGCTGGGAAGCCTAAGAAGAGACACTCACACTAAGCTCAGAGGACACATCTGGAAGCAAACAAACACTGCATCTTTGCTGCCTCCTCACCATCATGAAAACCAAAGTGTTGGCTGGGAAACAAGCTGCCTTAAAGGAACAAGGTGCCCGCTTGCATTTAAAGGTAAATCAAGGTGGGAGAAGAAGCAAGTGCATACAAGGAGCAGACATTCCAACTTTGTTCCAAGTTCTGTGGAGTGGATCTGGCATTGGCATAACTTGTGTAGAGAGAGATGCACACGGACTTGTGAATGAACAGTGTGGCAGGGAGGCCTGCTCTGCCACCAGCTCATCCTTAACATGGCCACAAAGCACACAGGTGGCCAGCAGGAAATCTAGATTCCACTCAACAGTAAAAACGCTTTGCAAAAGCTCCTGACAGGGCCTGGTTTTCAGCCACGCTGGCGCTCCATGGATTTGAGGTTGCGTGGGCGGCAATACCCTGACACGATTTGCACAAGGCACAAATGCTCTTGCAACCAAGCTCTGCTTCTGAGCACAAGCTTGCCTTGCTGTGGAGAGCAAAGCAGGCCACCCAGTGACCCTGATGGCAAGCCTTACAAGCTTTTGACAGCGCTTTTTTTGGCCAGGCTCACTTCTGCATCCCACAGCAGGACATATTTGATTGCTCTTCTTTCTGCCTTCTCCATCCAGCCCCAGGCAAAGAGGGGCTCTAATGAAACAAGGAAGCTTGGAAGCTGTTTGGAAACTTGAACCTTAGGTATCCACCTCAAGAGTTTTCCTTCAAACGTTGCTATCACTAAATAGCACATGATACTTTTATGGACAAAGCTTGGTGCTTTGCATATATGGAGGTACTTGAAGGGAAACTTGACATACACTCAGAGAACTCACCAGATTCATAGAACCACAGCCCCATAAAACCATAGAAGCACAGAATGTTTTAGCTTGGAAGGGGCCTTAGATTTCACCTTGTTCCACTTCTCTGCCATGGGCAGGGACACCTTTCACTAGATCACGTTTCTCAAAGACTTGTCCAACCTATCCTTGAATGATTCAAATATTCTGGTGGCCATTGCCCTTCTATACACATGAGATACAAATATAGGGATAGACAAGGCCATAGTAATTATAATGGCCTTGAGCCTTAAAACTGGAAAAATTATAAATCAATAGCTTTGGCTTGACTTTGGGATCTGGGTGTTTCCACATGGACTTTGCAACCTCCCTCTGGAGTCCCTGGCTGGGACAGTTCAACTGTCAGAGCGGCCCCTGGCAGCTGCTCCCACTCCCAACGGGGCAATCCCATGCTGGAGCACCTGCTGCAGGCACTGCCCAGCAAAAGCCCCCTGTTCCCCCTGCCACACATCTGCCGCCTCTGTCCTTAAGCCTCTCCTTCTCAGTGCTGGCACCTTGGCAGCACATGGGGCAGAACCTGGGGGGCTTTGGCCTTCCCATGTCACCCTCCTTGCCCAGGGATTGCCTGCCTCTCCTGCTCCTCAGAGACACTTCACATTCAAGCTGAAGCAGCAGCAAGCCCTCCTGCAACCTTGCCCTCTCCACCTGAAAGCGATTTGTCCCACTGCAAGCTGGAGAATAATAATGCTAAGTGTTTGCATGAAGAAGGCCTTAAAGGCAATTTCCCTGCTCAGGGCCTGTTTCCCAGCAAACTGCTGTCAGCTTGCAGAGGCAGGAGCAAGAGCCTGAGTTTGGAGCTGCTGCTGTTGGTGCTCAGCGCTGGCTTGCAGCAGAGACAGCCAGGGCTGGTGTGTCGGCACCCCGGCAGCAAAGCACAGAATTACCTGGCACAAGCCCCCAGCGCTGAGCGGCTGCCGAGGGGCAGTCAATGAGCTGCGAACAGGCTCTGGGGCCAAGCAATGCTCCCCGGCTGGAGCTGCGCTCGCTCCGTGCTGCTGCAGCCTGCGGGGCGCTGCCCAGAGACAGTTCTGCCGCTGGCAGAGCCCCGGTGCCAGCGGAATGTCCCGGGCACGGCCGGGCGGGGTCCCGGTGCAGCGGGGGCTCCGAGGGCACGGAACCCTGCTGGAGCCTGCCCGCAGCCCCTGCTGCCCTGCGGGAACCCAGGCCTGCCCGGCAGCAGCACACGGGCCCTGCCCAGGGCAGGCCCAGCAGGGCCCTGTGCCACCGAGCCCCCGGGCCCTGCCCAGCGCTGGGGAAGCCCTCAGGGACTCGAGCTGAGAAAGGCCCTGGGCACAGACAGGATCCTGATTGCCTGGCCTCTTTCCCTCCTCGCCCAGCTGCTCCACAGCAACTTCTGCAGTCTTTGCAAATAAAAGCACAGCTTTCATTGCACTTCCCAGTTCTTTTGCTTCCATTGCAAAATTTCTGCTTCATCCTCTTCAAATGTACAGTTTTGTTTTAAAGGGCATAAAATGCCGTGTCTCATTTTCCCCGGCCTAATGCTGGATTTCCAAGCCTGAAAGGATTCTCTTACTTAAGCACTAAAGTACTCACTCATCCTGCCTCCTGGCCTTGCAGTGCTTCAATAAAAGGGCTCCTTGCTGTGCAAAGGAGGCTTCTGGCTGTTGCGTTTCTGTGGGCAGAGGAGTGTCCTGAGGAGCTCTGGCCACTTGGCTCTTGTGAGGAAGCTCTCTTGGCCCGCTGTGCTGCTGTGAGGAATTACTGCTGATGGCCCACTCCTGCTTCTTGCCCTCCTCATCTCCATCCCCATCGGCAATTTCCCTGAGACTCTCTCTTGGCACTCTAGTCTCTTCTCTGCCTGCAATCTGGACCATCTTTCTTTTTTTTTTTTTTTTTTTTTTTTTACTTTGACTCTTTTATCCCAGAGGCATTACTGCCATTATTGATGGCCTTCATCACTTCATCACTGCCAGGGGCGAGTACATCTTGGTGTTATTTTTAAAGGAACTATTTCATTTCTACTCAAGAAAAGGAAAGTGACAAATGCTAAAAACCTATCACATAAAGCCAAGTTTTAAAATGATGGAAAGCAATATATAAATAAATGATGTTTATTCCAACGTAAGCTGTTTCTTCATTTAATTTGATTGATTCAGGTTGTTTGATGCTCTGATATCAGAAATGGCTTTCTCTCTTCTTCTGCTGCTCCCAGCATTTGAACAGTACTGTGAGAATTTTTGCCATATTTTAGGATCTCTCCTGGTGGATCCCTTCCAGCTCAGAACATTCCATGATTCAGGACCAATGTCCCTGGACTCGGCACTGCAGAGGGTGCATCTGGAATCCTGGGCTCAGCTTTGGGAGCACACTCTGAGGCTGAGGCATGACCAGAGATGGCTCTGGAGCTGCTGAGAGGCAGCTGAGGGAGCTGGGCGTGTTCAGCCTGGAGCAAAGGAGGCTTGGCAGGCACCTGCGGGAGGCTGCAGCTGCTGCAAGAGGCTGCTGCTGCTCTCCCTGGCAGCCTGAGGGCAGCTGCGGCTCCCAGGCTCAGAAGGGCTCAGCAGCTTTGCCAGGAGCTTCCTGCCACATCCCCTGTGGGAATCCTTACAATCCGAGGGTTTTGGGAAAGCTGCAAAAGGCCTCAGTGACAGCAGAACTGCGACTAGAGCTAAGTGGGAGCCATAAGATTGGTCAGCAGAAAAGTTATGGAAGTAGAAAAGTAAGGACAAATAGAACAATGGTCTGTGTACTAACACTTGGCTAGAATAACTCCCTAAGCTACAGAAAAGTATATCTAGCGAGATATTTAGAAGTTCTAAGCTTAATAATAGAGCTGCTCTGTGCATTGTATTTTAAGGCTTACAGGCATGTCTTGTATTTGACATGAGCAAGCATTGTTTTAACCAAAGGTATGTGTGCTTACAGGTTGGATAGAACTACTGTCAATATGCTTTTGCTTTGTGTGATTGGTCAAAAACTTTTGAGTTGTAACACTGAGTTCTTGGTCTGCTGCCAGGGACGTGAGCTGCTGGCATCTTCCCATTGTCATAATGTTATAAATAAGAAGCTTGACTAGGCCAATATTCAAGCAGCAATCCATTTATTAATTAATGTGGTAAAGTATGAGCAAAACAGCGCTGGGTACAGTTTTCCCAGACAGAAACAGAAGTTTTCCCTCCAGCTGCACACCGATGGTTGGGGCGTACAGATATTTATAGGGGTGCACATAAGCTTTTTTTAGCAGTTTCTATTCCCAATTTTTACGTCACAATTCTATACACTATTGTGAGTTAGTTTTTCTCAGGATGTACCCCAGAAAGGAGTATCCCCAGATGGTGGGGTCCGACTTCTGAAAGAAGAAAGAGGTCTTCCAGCTGGTGTGGTCCAGACTCCAGATGTGGGCCCACCTTTTAATTGCAAGGACTATAAATCTCCTAGCAGTGATGTCCAGCTTCCCTTGGTCGAAGCCATCAATCCTTGGGTTGATGTTCATCTTCCTTTCTCAAGCTGCTTTTTACTGTTTTGCTAAGGTGTTGAGATAAGCATGTTTCCTTTACATATATTCTAAACTTATATTTTCAAAGTTCCCTACTACAAGCAATATTCTAAAATTATACTTCAAAAGGTTATTATTGCAAAGCTGTTTAATGCTTAGCTACGTGCAGAAAGTTCCTGTCCAGCAGCAACATCCTTAAAGCTTTAATTCAGATGCTATAAAAGTTAATTGCAAACAAAGGATGCGTTCAAAGGCCTTCTTCCATGCTTTACTCCCTCAGTTATTTTTTAGAATTCATCCTCTAATTGTCCCATGATCAGTTTCCACACATATCACAATCACAAGCACACACGCTGCCTGTGTGTACCTGACACGAAACACAGCTTTGTATCTCACACAGTCTCTCCCAGCAGGGCCCCAGTCACTCCCACTTGCCCCCAGTGTGTTCCCAGTTCCCCCAGCTCATTCCCACTCGCTCCCAGTCTGGTCCCAGTCACCACCTGTATGGTCTCAGACACTCCCAGTACATCCCAGGTGCCCTGCACATGCTCGTAGTCATTGCCAGGCACTCCCAGTTATCTCAGCGTGGTTCACTTGCCCCCAGTTTTCTCCCAGTTGCTCCCCGTTCCTGTAATGATGTTCCCAGTTGGCTCCCAGCATGGGCCTGGTCGCTCCCAGTAACCCCCAGTCAGGGTCCAGTCAAACCCACTGTAATCCCAGTATGATTGTAGCCACTCCCAGTATGATCCCAGTTGCTCCCTGTCAATGCCAGCATGACCCCAGTAGCCTCAAGTGTGATCCCAGTGACTCCCAGTTTATCCCAGTTGCTTCCAGCTTGTTCCCAGTCATTCCCACTTCTTCCCAGTTGCTTTCAGCACAAGTCCAGTTTCTCACAACCATTCCCAGTCAATCCCAGCATGATTTGAGTCACCCCCAGGGTGGTCCCAGTTCTCCTCAGCATGGTCCCAGTTGTTCCCAGGGTGGTTCCAGTCCCCCCAGGATGGTCACAGACACTCCCAGTATATCCCAGTTGCCCCCAGCATGTCTGCAGTCATTTCCAGGCACTGCCAGTGGCCCCAGTAAGGTGTCAGTTATCCCAGTGTGATCCTCCCAGTCTTGGCCAGAATATCCCAGTTGCCTCCAGCATGCATCCAGTCCTTCCCAGTTCCTCCAGTTTGCTTGCAGCATGATCCCAGTTTCAGTTGATCCCAGTAGCCCAAAGTGTGATCCCAGTCACTCGGTTTCAACCCCAGGATGATCCCAGGAAGCTCCAGTTTGATCCCAGTCACATGCCAGCCCTCTCAGGGTGGTCCCAGTATAATCCCCGTTGCTTCCAGTCTCTCCCAGTGTGGTCCCAGCTGCCTCCACCATGGTTCCAGTTGCTTCCTGGATCAAGCCACTCAGTCCCAGTCTGATGCCATTTGCTCCCAGCGTGCTCCCAGTTGCTCCCAGTCAGGCCCAGTGTGGGGGATGATGTGCAGGGTGTGTTCCCAGTCACTCTCAGATCCTCCCAGTGTCAGTCCAGTCCCTCCCAGTGTGATCCAAATGTGAGCCCAGTGTGCTCCCAGTCGCTGCCAGTATGAACCAGTTGTGCTCCACATGGTTCCCGTTGCTCTCTTGCACACTCACTGTTGTTCCAGTCACTCCCAGTGTAGCCCAGTTCCCTGCAGCATGTTCCCAGTCAGTCCCAGTTTGTTCCAGTAGGATCCCATTTGCTGCCAAGCACTCCCAGTCAGCCTCAGTGTAGTGGCACTGACTGCCAGGATGATCCCAGTCAGCTCCAGCATGATCCCAGTTGATCCCAGTATAAGCCCAGTTGTTTCCAGTCACCCCAGCATGCAGCCAGTCACTCCCAGTTGCTCCCAGTCACTCCCAGTTGTTCATGGCATGATCCCAGCTGCTCACAGCTGCTCCCAGTAACTCTCAGCATAATCCCAGTCATTCCCAGTATATCCCTTTTGCCCCGACCATGGTCTCCACTGCCCCCATGGGCTCCTGCTCACTCCCAGTATGATCCCAGTCTGATGTCAGCACAAACCCAGTCCAGTCCCAGTCACTCCCAGTATGATCCCAGTATGATCCCAGTGCAGCCCAGTCCCTCACAGTGCTGCCAATGCTGGGGTCCCGCAGCCCTCTGTGCGTTCCCCGCTGCCGGAGGTGCCGAGAGGAGCCCCAAGGGCTGGCAGTGCCCGGGCAGGGTCCCCAGCCTGGCCCAGTTTGGATGTGCAGCCCCCAGTTTTCCCAGTTTGCCTCTCCTCTTGGCCGGGCCGGGTTCCCCCGCCCGCAGCGGCTGCGAGCAGCCGAGAGCCCCGCGCTGCCCGTGCCGAGCTGTGCCGGCTCCATCGCCGCTCCTGGCGCGGCTGCGAGGGCTCCGGGAACGGGGCAGTGAGGGTGTGGCTGCTGCTGGGGAGGAGGAGGAGGGAGGGAAGGGAGGGAAGAAGGAGGAGGGGTTAGGTCGGGACAAGGAGAAGGGATGCAAGGGGAGGGAGAGAGGAAGGAGGTCGGGACAAGACAGAGGAGGCGGAGGAGGGGGGACGGAAGAGGAGGAGCGGGAGGAAGAGGAGGGGCAAAGGCGGATCAAAGAAAGCAGAAGGAGCCACGCGGTCGAGCGCTCCCTGAATTCGCAGCCCCCAGCTGTGGGATCATCGCCCCCCATCCCGCAGGTGAGCGGGGAGGGGGAGCTCGGCCCAGATATCCCGGGGGGATCCCTGGGTTGGGTTTTTGGGGATGTTTGGAGGATGCAGCAGTCCAAGGCTGAGCGGGAAAGGCCCCTTGGGGGGACATTGGGGGGTGCCGGTGGCGGCTGCCGGCAGAGGCAGCCTGGAGGAGCAGAGCCCTGTGTCCGCCAGGAGCCCAAAGTGGGGAGCCCAGAGAGGGGGGAGCGGCGCCATTGGCGGGAGCCTCAAGAGCCCGGAGAGGGGCAGGGGGGACTCCTTGGAGCCCCTGCAGCCCAAAGCAGAGAGTGAGGGGAGAAGGGAGCCCAAAAGGGAGCCCAGAAAGCCCCGGCATCCCTGCATGGGGAGAGCGGAGAGGGGGGAGCTTTTGGGATTGCTGGGACTGCCAGCAGCCTGGGCAGGGCAGGCACCCAGGAGAAGGGGGACCCCCAATCCAAGCGTGACCCCAGCAGCTGGGACAGCAGGGGAACCCCCGAACACCAGAGGGGAGGGAGCAGGGACGGGGAACTCCTGGGAGGCTTTTCTAGGGCTGAATCTTGGTGTTGGGGAGGTTTTTCTGGAGCTCAGCTGGCCGGTGGCTTGTAGAGCTGGACTTGGGCAGAGGGACCTTCAAACTCACCATGCTCATCCCTTGTTTTCCCCAAACCAGGATTTCCCATTGCCAAGCCCTGGGAGGCTGTGAGGAAGAGGAAGATGCCCCAGGACACGCAGGCAGGTGAGGAGGAAGTCAGTGCCCCTTTGCCCCTGTGTCCTGCTCCATCTCCCAGCCCAGCCCGGCCCCGGCTGCAGCACAGCCCCTGTGCCGGGGACGCCCTGGGGCATCTCCTTGCCCTTGCCTGTGGCCCGGAGGCAAATGCCATCCTCTGCTTGTCCTTCCTCCCCCAGAACAGGAGCTGAGGCTGGAGAGCAGGGAGGACAAATCCCCGGGGCAGAAGCTCGTGGCAGAGGCCGTTTGGAGCGGCTCCACGGCGCAGGAAGGCAACGGGGGGGAAAAGGCCCGGAGATGCCGCACGAGGAGGGGCTGCAAAGGCAGATGGCGGCGATCTGAGGGGGAAAGACCCAGCCTGGGCCGGGAAGGCGGCCGGAGATGGAGCCAGAGCTCGGAGCTGGTGCTCCCTGAGCAGCTCCATGATGGGGAGAAGCCCCACATGTGCGTGGAGTGTGGGAAGAGCTTCAGGTGGAGCTCTGAGCTGATCAGGCACCAGAGGACCCACACTGGGGAGAGACCCTACGAGTGTGGGGAGTGTGGGAAGAGCTTCAGCTGCAGCTCCGAGCTGATCAGGCACCAGAGGACCCACACTGGGGAGAGACCCTACGAGTGTGGGGAGTGTGGGAAGAGCTTCAGCTGCAGCTCCGACCTGATCAGGCACCAGAGGACCCACACTGGGGAGAGACCCTACAAGTGTGGGGAGTGTGGGAAGAGCTTCAGCCAGAGCTGTAACCTGATTGTCCACCAAAAGATCCACACTGGGGAGAGGCCCTACGAGTGTGATCAGTGCAGGAAGAGGTTTCAGATCAGCTCCCATCTCCTCCGGCACTATCAGAGTCACACAGAGGAGAGGCCCTTCTGCTGCCCCGACTGCGGGAAGGGATTCAAGGACAACTCCACCCTCATCACCCACCGGCGCATCCACACTGGGGAGAGGCCCTACGAGTGTCCCCAGTGTGGAAAGGGCTTCTCATTTCGCTCTACCTTGACCCGACACCAACGGAGGCACCGGTAAGGGAAGCCCTGCGAGTGCCCCGAGTGCGGGAAGAGCTTCGTGCGCTGCTCCAGCTCCATCCCCCACTGGAGGAGCCACGCTGGGCACAGCCCTGGTGACCCACATTCCCTGTGATCCATGCTGGGAACACACCTGCCTGCTTCTCCTCTTGGTTTGGCCTTAATTTTCTTCTGATTCATCTTCATCCCTTAAAAACAGCCAAAACAGAGTTGGATGAATGAAATTGATCAAGATGTCCGAAGTCCCATCATTTCACAGGTTATTGAGGTAGAATTTAGGATTTGGGGACACATTCTGTGCGGAGTGTCCCTGTTGCTGAGAGGCAGGAATTTGATCTCACCCTTCCTGTGTTGCTAATAACTCCTCCCTTGACCCAAACCCCAACTCCACCCCTGGGATACCCTATAAAAACCCCCTGGCCCTGCCTTTGCCCTGTCTCTCGGGGGTAAGAAATGGATTCTGGAGCTTTCTGAAACCAAGCCCCGTCTCGTTTGTTGCCGGCACCGGCAGCTGCAGCCTCCCTGGACACCATGAACTCTGGGGAATGGGGGCAGCCAGTGAGGGCATGTCCTGGATTGCAAGTTCAGTGTGTGTTGTGTTTGCCATCTGTCAGAGGTGGGGCAGTTATCTTCTGTTCATTGGGCAGTTTTCTTTCTCTCTTCCACAACCAATCCTCCCTCCAGGAGATATCTTCTGATAATGGGCAATTATTATTAATTATTTTCTTTTAATGGGCCATTTGGTGTCAGTGCATGGCTGATAAAATGACACCATGCCATTGGGAGATGCTCTGCCCAGGGGGAGGAGCCAAGCACTCCTACCTGGATAGAATCTGAGGTTTTGAACACTGCTGGCAGCCTTTTCCCACTGGATTCCAGAGGATCAGCTCTTTTCCCACTGGATTCCCAGAGAAGCAGCCTTTTCCCACTGGATTCCAGAGGATCAGCTCTTTTCCCACTGGATTCCCAGAGGATCAGCCCTTCTCAACTGGATTCCCAGAGGAAGACCAGGCCCAGCTGCACCACCACTGGACCTTCAGAGGAAAACTCCACCCTTCTCCAGGATCCCTGCTCCAACAGAACCACGCCTGGCACTGCAGGAGGGCTGCAGCCACCACTGAATGGGACTGCTGCCAGCGCCCTGACCCACAGGGTGTCAGCTCCTGTTCTGACTCTGTCAGTGCTTTTGTTTGTACTACTGCATTTGTATTTCTAAGTTTTCCTAATAAAGAACTCCTGTTCCCATAGCTTTGCCTGAGAGCCCCTTAATTTCAAAATGATAACAATTCAGAGGGAGGGGGTTTGCAGTTTCCATTCCAGGGGAGGCTCCTGCCTTCCTGAGCAGACACCTGGCTTTTCAAACCAAGACAGGACAGCTCGACCAGCGCCCCGTAAGTCACCCCCTGATGGCTGCACCTTGTGAGAGCCCATCTTAAAAAGGAAGCCCCAAGAGCAGCCTGGCAAGAGGCCAGGTTGAGAGTGACCTAAGAAACATGGGGGTGGAAAGCTTCTGGGGAGGGGAATTGCCAGTAAGGGGAGCAGCTTACTGGGACTGGGCCATGGGACCCACATCTACCATCACTCAGGGAGAGGTTTATTGTTATGGATACATATTATATTATTGGCTTTTCACAGATATTGAAATGGATTTCATATGTGTGGTGGTAAAGTAACTTTGTTCTGAAGATACAGTTTATATTTCTGTTGTTAATTAAGCTCAGTGGAATAGCTGCTTGTGCTAAAATGCCTGCTTGGATGGAATAACATCCAATGAGCACAGGATGAGGAACCTGTACAGATCTGCCAGCCATCAGCACTCACTGTCTGAAGGCAGAGTGGACCAAGGCCCAAAAACTGGAGGTGATAAGGATGGACTAAAACCACAACCAAGGAATCTGCATGCTCTGAAAAGGCAGATCCAAGGAGGGGCCATGGAAAATACTTCTTGGATTATGTAAACTAGTTTATTGGTATACATGAGGGTCTATGAATATGCAAGAGGCTGATGTAAGGGAATAGGTATTTCAGGGGTATCCCCGAAGGTAACAGGGTGCTCTTGGCTGAGTGCCAGGATGCACCCGGCCGTAATAACCTTTACTGCATGCTCCTGGTCTCCCATTGTCCTTTACTGAAATTTTTACATTTTATCAGGAGAGTGAACATATTTTTCACATTTATGAATGGTTTAAGTCTTTTTGTTTTCATGGGAGGGAGTTTTGAAGGGCTACAAGTGGCTAATCTGCCTGCAAAAAGGAGCATTCCACAGGCTCTTGTCACCTTTCCCAACACGTCTGCTGCAGCTGATGGACAATAAAGCCCTGGAGGCTCCTCATGGATGGTGATGGACGATTGCAGGCAGCGCCTCGATGCCCTGGATCAGCGGTGCCCCCTCCTGTGAGCCCCCACGTTTTCCAGTTTCTGTGAAGCTGCCTGTGAAAAGCATGTTCACTCTGCTGTGAAAATGTAAAAAGTTCAGTAAAGGACAATGGGAGACCAGGAGCATGGAGCAAAGGTTATTACAGCCGGGTGCATCCTGGCACTCAGCCAGAGCACCCTGTTACCTTTGGGGATACCCCTGAAATACCTTTTCCCTTACATCAGCCTGTTGCATTAATGCTGCTGGCTGGGCTACGGGGTGTTCCCAGGAGCTGCATCAAAGCCGGAAAACTCAACTCTAGGGGGTCTAGTCAGCCCAAGCTCTGGCAGCGCCTCCAGCCTGCACCTTAGCAAGCTTTTAGTGATATTCAGATTTAGTGATTCTCAGCTCATCAGTGATTTCAGCTCTTGGGCTTGCTGGGCTCGGCTGGGGCATGCAGCAGGCATTGGGCAGACGTGGGAAAAGAGAGGAGAGCTCTGTATGAGGCTCCGAGAAGATGTCTTTATTGGTCTTCTTTGTAGCTCCTCCACGAAGGGTCTCGAAGGTCTCAGGGACAGCGGCTCTAGTGAGCCGTGCAGAAACAGGGGTTTATATAGGGCAAAGGAGGATTGAGAATTGTCCAATGGTAAGGGTTAAAGGAAAGTGACCTATAGCCTTACAGAGAGATAAGCAAGGGTCCGAGAGCGGGAGAGAGGGGCTCCTAAGGTTCAGTCATCATGACTCAGCATTTTGCCTGTCCTAGGCCTCTGAACGCCAAGGCGGGTTTGCAAAGCCTGCGCCTGCTACACCTGTCCTCTGGCGATTTCCTTAGACTAGGGGCTGAATGTTTTCATTTGGAAATACCTTGGAGAGGGCCCAGAGATCTCCCAAGGTGGTGTTTGGAGGCCTTGGGCACATGAGCATGTATAGGGACAAAGGAGCTCTGTGCTCAGTGGGGTGGAGGCTGAGGACAGTGGAGGAGACCCATGAGAGTGTTTAAAGAGCGGTTCCAGAGATGGGGGATCCTTTGGACATAGTGGAAAACAGCCAGAGGGAGAAAGAGTTAATGCTAAGTGCCGCTGGGGAGGCCCAGACTGGGCACCAGGAGAAAGGAATTTCCCTGCCAGGGCAGGGCTGGGGTGCAACACGTGCCCAGAAGGAGCCCGGAGCAGCCCAAGGCTTTGTGTGGGCAGGCAGAGGCAGCAGGAGGCAGAGCTGTCAGCAGAGGAAGGGGCCGGCGAGGTGGGGCAGCCGGGGGGTGACGACAGCCTGCAGGGACAGAGGCCAGGGCAGGGACACCGTGGGACAGCCTGGGCTGCACAGGGCACAGGGATGGGCAGCAGCTGCAGGGCCCTGGCAGAGCCAACTCCTGCAGCACTTCGGCCACGGCTGCTGGCCCTGGGCCTGAGGCCACGAGGGGACAAGTGACCCTTGCAGCCCTGGGGCCTCAGTGCCTCCTTGGCCCTGCTCAGCAGCCTGGCAGGGGCCGCCCCACGGTCCTGCCCTTGGCATTGCCCATCCCCCCATGCCAGTGCCCATCCCGGGAAGAGCCCTGAGCCAGGAGGGAGGGACAGCATCTGCCTGGCCAGGGGCTGGGGCTCAGGCCTTGGCCCTTTGCATTCCTGAAACACATCCCCACCATTTCCCTCATCCAAGCCCTGGCACTCAGAGCAGCTGAGGAATGGAGTCACAGCCAATTGATTTCCAGGCAATCAGCGCCCGGCGCGGCTCTGACTCATCAGTGTCCGGGCGGGCCCGCAGTGCCCAGCGCTCCCCGCCAGCGGAATTTGGGCAGGGGGGAGGTGACCCTGGCCATGGGCATGGGGCGTGCGGGGGCAGCTGGGGCCGCACTGGGGGCACTGGTGCCGCTGGGAGCCCCCCCGGCCGCGGGGGCAGCGGGGGGCGCGCTGAGAAGGGCGCCGGGGGGCCCAAATTAAACCAAGGGGGGTCGGGACCCCCAAACGGAGCAGGAGGGGCCTGGAACCCCCAAAACCGAGCACGGGGGAGGGGACTGGGGACTGGGGCAACGATGGGGAAGGGGCGGCAGAGCGCGGGAAAAGAGGGGATGGGACCCCCAAACAGGATCCAGCCAGCTTGGTGTGGCCGCCTTTAGCCCTGGATGGGAGCCAAAGGAGCCAAGGGCAGCCAATGCTTTTTCCCAGCCCGTGCCATCCCAGCCCGTGCCATCTCAGCCCGTGCCATCCCAGTCCATACAATCCCAGCCCAGTTTATCCCAGTCTGTGTCGTCCTGATGTGTACGGACCCATCCCATGCACTCCCAGCCCATATTTAATCCCAGCCCAGTTGATCCCAGGCTGTGTGGTCCTGATCCAGATGGTCGCAGTCTGTGCAGTCCAAATCCACAGGATCCCAGCCCATGTTTGATCCCAACCCATATTTGATCCCAGGCTGGGTGGTCCTGCACGCACTCCCAGAGTCTGGAATTCCAGTTCCCAGACAGGAAAAAATGTTCCGGCCCTTGAACTTCCTTCCTATCCTCTGAACAAATTACAATAAAATTATTAATCAATAAATTACACATCATGAAATAAATTAAAATAAAAATGAAATATAATAATTTTAAATCTTCCTTACAATACTCCAATAATGATTCAAGCGAAAAAAACTATTACTGTAACATTACCAATACATATAAATAAACACATTATATACCAAGAAATTCCTTTTGAAAGTTTTAATTCAATATTAATCTACTTTAGATAAAAAATATCTAAAACAACTAACATACAATCTAACACACCTTACTAAAACAATTCCTATTACAAACATGCTAAACACAAAACCAAACACCATCATAATTTCTCATACATTTTAACCAAACAACTAAACTTTAACAACACCCTTTAGTACTCCAAACCAATTAAAATTACTTTTAAAAATTTAATTGCGGGTGGGTGGTTTTATTTGCATATTGGTTTTGGATTGTTTGGGTTGGATGATTTAAAAAATGGGATTTTTATAAGAATTTAATCATCTGAGAAGGAGGCACTCTGCAAACAGAGCTGACTGAGAATGAACGGGACAGAAATCAGTAAGGGCTTCCCTTACCGGTGCCTCCGTTGGTGTCGGGTCAAGTTAGAGCTGCTGGAGAAGCTCTTCCCACACTGGGGACACTCGTAGGGCCACTCCCCGGTGTGGATGCGCCGGTGGGTGATGAGGGTGGAGTTGCGCCTGAATCCCTTCCCACAGTCAGGGCAGCGGAAGGGCCTCTCCTCTGAGTGAATCCGATAGTGCAGGAGGAGATGGGAGCTGATCTGAAACCTCCTCCTGCATCGATCACACTCGTAGGGCCTCTCCCCAGTGTGGATCGTCTGGTGGACGTTCAGGGCAAAACACTGCCTGAAGCTCTTCCCACACTCCCCACACTTGTAAGGCTGTTCACCAGTGTGGATGTTCCGGTGTTGGATCAGGTTGGAGCTGTGCCTGAAGCTCTTCCCACACTCCTCAAACTCGTGGGGCCTCTCCCCAGTGTGGATGCGCCGGTGCACGACAAGATGGGCGTTGTGCCTGAAGCCCTGCCCGCAGTCGGGGCAGCGGAAGGGCCTCTCCTCTGTGTGCGTGCGCTGGTGCACGAGGAGTCTGGAGCTGGTGGGAAACCTCTTCCTGCACTGATCACACTCGTAGGGCCGTTCCCCAGTGTGGGTCCTCTGGTGCCTGATCAGCTCAGAGCTCCACCTGAAGCTCTTCCCACACTCCACGCACGTGTGGGGCTTCTCCCCATCATGGGGCTGCTCATGGAGCACCAGCTCCGAGCTCTGGCTCCATCTCCGGCCGCCTTCCCGGCCCAGGCTGGGTCTTTCCCCCTCAGATCGCCGCCATCTGCCTTTGCAGCCCCTCCTCGTGCGGCATCTCGGGGCCTTTTCCTCCCCGTTGCCTTCCTGCGCCGTGGAGCCGCTCCAAACGGCCTCTGCCACGAGCTTCTGCCCCGGGGATTTGTCCTCCCTGCTCTCCAGCCTCAGCTCCTGCTCTGGGGGAGGAAGGACAAGCAGAGGATGGCATTTGCCTCCGGGCCACAGGCAAGGGCAAGGAGATGCCCCAGGGCGTCCCCGGCACAGGGGCTGTGCTGCAGCCGGGGCCGGGCTGGGCTGGGAGATGGAGCAGGACACAGGGGCAAAGGGGCACTGACTTCCCTCTCACCTGCCTGCGTGTCCCGGGGCATCTTCCTCTTCCTCACAGCCTCCCAGGGCTTGGCAATGGGAAATCCTGCTTTGGGGAAAACAAGGGATGAGCACGGTGAGTTTGAAGGTCCCTCTGCCCAAGTCCAGCTCTACAAGTCACCGGCCACCTGGGCTCCAGAAAAACCTCCCAAACACCAAGATTCAGCCCTGCAAAAGCCTCCCAGGAGTTCCCCGTCCCTGCTCTCTCCCCTCTGGTGTTCGGGGGTTCCCCCTGTCCCAGCTGCTGGGGTCACGCTTGCATTGGGGGTCCCCCTTCTCCTGGGTGCCTGCCCTGCCCAGGCTGCTGGCAGTCCCAGCAATCTCAAAAGCTCCCCCCTCTCCGCTCTCCCCATGCAGGGATGCCGGGGCTTTCTGGGCTCCCTTTTGGGCTCCCTTCTCCCCTCACTCTCTGCTTTGGGCTGCAGGGGCTCCAAGGAGTCCCCCCTGCCCCTCTCCGGGCTCTTGAGGCTCCCGCCAATGGCGCCGCTCCCCCCTCTCTGGGCTCCCCACTTTGGGCTCCTGGCGGACACAGGGCTCTGCTCCTCCAGGCTGCCTCTGCCGGCAGCCGCCACCGGCACCCCCCAATGTCCCCCCAAGGGGCCTTTCCCGCTCAGCCTTGGACTGCTGCATTCTCCAAACATCCCCCAAAAAACCCAACCGAGGCACCCCCCGGGATATCTGGGCCGAGCTCCCCCTCCCCGCTCACCTGCGGGATGGGGGGCGATGATCCCACAGCTGGGGGCTGCGAATTCAGGGAGGGCTCGACCGCGTGGCTCCTTCTGCTTTCTTTGATCCACCTTTGCCCCTCCTCTTCCTCCCGCTCCTCCTCTTCCGTCCCCCCTCCTCCTCCTCCTCTGTCTTGTCCCGACCTCCTTCTTCTCTCCTCCCCTTGCATCCCTTCTCCTTGTCCTCATCCCTAACCCCTCCTCCTTCTCCGCCTTCATCCCTCCCTTCCCTCCCTCCTCCTCCTCCCCAGCAGCAGCCACACCCTCGCTGCCCCGTTCCCGGAGCCCTCGCAGCCGCGCCAGGAGCGGCGATGGAGCCGGCACAGCTCGGCACGGGCAGCGCGGGGCTCTCGGCTGCTCGCAGCCGCTGCGGGCGGGGGAACCCGGCCCGGCCAAGAGGAGAGGCAAACTGGGAAAACTGGGGGCTGCACATCCAAACTGGGCCGGGCTGGGGACCCTGCCCGGGCACTGCCAGCCCTTGGGGCTCCTCTCGGCACCTCCGGCAGCGGGGAACGCACAGAGGGCTGCGGGACCCCAGCACTGGCAGCACTGCGAGGGACTGGGCTGCACTGGGATCATACTGGGATCATACTGGGAGTGACTGGGACTGGACTGGGTTTGTGCTGACATCAGACTGGGATCATACTGGGAGTGAGCAGGAGCCCATGGGGGCAATTGAGACCATGGTAGGGGGAAATGGGATACACTGGGAGTGACTGGGATTATGCTGAGAGTTACTGGGAGCAGCTGTGACCAACTGGGATCAGGCCAGAAGCAACTGGGAGTGACTGGGAGCAACTGGGATCAGGCCAGGAGCAACTGGGAGTGACTGGGAGCAACTGGGAGTGACTGGCTGCATGCTGGGGGTGACTGGAAACAACTGGGCTTATACTGGGATCAACTGGGATCATGCTGGAGCTGACTGGGATCATCCTGGCAGTCAGTGCCACTACACTGAGGCTGACTGGGAGTGCTTGGCAGCAAATGGGATCCTACTGGAACAAACTGGGAGTCACTGGCAACATGCTGCAGGGAACTGGGCTACACTGGGAGTGACTGGAAGGACAGTGAGGGTGCAAGAGAGCAACTGGAACCATGTGGAGCACAACTGGTTCATACTGGCAGCGACTGGGAGCACACTGGGCTCACATTTGGATCACACTGGGAGGGACTGGACTGACACGGGGAGGATCTGAGAGTGACTGGGAACACACCCTGCACATCATCCCCCACACTGGGCCTGACTGGGAGCAACTGGGAGCACGCTGGGAGCAAATGGCATCAGACTGGGACTGAGTGGCTTGATCCAGGAAGCAACTGGAACCATGGTGGAGGCAGCTGGGACCACACTGGGAGAGACTGGAAGCAACGGGGATTATACTGGGACCACACTGGGAGGGCTGGCATGTGACTGGGATCAAACTGGAGCTTACTGGGGTCATCCTGGGGTTGAAACCGAGCGACTGGGATCCCACTTTGGGCTACTGGGAGCAGCTGAGAGAAACTGGGATCATGCTGCAAGCAAACTGGAGCAACTGGGAAGGACTGGATGCACGCTGGAGGCAACTGGGATATTCTGGGAGTGTCTGTGACCATCCTGGGGGGACTGGAACCTCCCTGGGAACAACTGGGACCATGCTGGGGAGAACTGGGACCACCCTGGGGGCAACTGGGAGTGAGTGGGACCATGCTGGAAGCAACTGGGATCACACTGGGGGCACTGGCATCACACTGCGAGTAACTGGGATCATACTGGGATTAGAGTGGATGTGAATGGAACCTTACTGGGGGTTGTTACTGGGAGCTACTGGGCCCATGTTGGGAGGAAAATGTGGACACATTGGGATCAGCAACTGGGATCAGCTGAGAGGTACTGGAACCATGCTGAGAGGACTGAGACCACAACTGGGGTAACTGGGACCACACTTTGCAGAACTGCCAGAAACTGGGATCATGCTAGAGGAAACTGGGAGTAACTGGGAAAGACTGGGATCATTCTGAGGTAACTAAAACATACTGGGAGGTTCTCTCACCATACTGGGGGGACTGGAACCACACTGGGAACAGCTGGGATCATGCTGGGGTCAACTGGGACAATGCTTGGGGAATCTGAATCTACCCTGGAGGCAACTGGGCACGACCGGGACCCTGCTGAGAGGGACTGGGACTACTCTTGGAGCAACTGGGATCATAATGGGAAGAACTAGGAACAACTGGAATTATGCTGGGATCACACTGGCATAACACAGGGATCACAGTGAGAGCAGCTGAGTCCATACTGGTTTACACTGGGATCACATTGAGAGTGACTGGAATCATACTGGGATTGACTGGGAGTGGCTGTGAGCAACTGGAATTGTGCTGAAAGTAACTGGGAGGAAGTGGGAGTGACTGGGAGCATGCTGGGGTGACTTGGATATACTGGAAGACACAGGAAGCAACTGGGATCACACTGGGGGCACTGGCATCAGACTGGGTGTGACTGGGATCATACTGGGAGTGGCTACAATCATACTGGGATTACAGTGGTGTGACTGGACCTGACTGGGGGTTACTGGGAGCGACCAGGCCCACGCTGGGAGCCAACTGGGAACATCATTAGAGGAACTGGGAGCAACTGGGAGAAAACTGGGGGCAAGTGAACCACGCTGAGGTAACTGGGAGTGCCTGGCAATGACTACGAGCATGTGCAGGGCACCTGGCATGTACTGGGAGTGTCTGAGACCATACAGGTGGTGACTGGGATCAGACTGGGAGTGACTGGGAATGTGCTGGAGCATCTGGGAACACGCTGGGGGCAAGTGGGAATTACGGGGGCCCTGCTGGGAGAGACTGGGATCCTACTGGGAGTGACTAGGACTATGCTAGGAGAGAACTGGGAGAACAGGGAACACATGGGATGAAAGTGGCAGGAACTGGGACCTTGCTGGGCGCAAATTGCATCATCATAGGGAATGACTGGGAGGGACTGGGCTCATCCTGGGAGCAACAGGGATCCTGCAGGGAGAGAGGGGGAATGACCTGACTCATACTGGGAGTGCAGAGAAATCTGGAAGCACACGGGGACCAACTGGGCTCATACTGGGAGCAGCCACTCCCGGCCCCGGGACACCCCAAAAACACCTCCCGGGGACCCCCCGTGTCCCCCCGAGGGCCATCTGCGGCTCAGCTTTGCAGCCCTGCCAGCTCCAAACATCCCCCCAAAAAACCCCAAAGCCAGGCACCCCCCGGCAGATTTGGGCCCAGCTCCCCCTGCCCGGGCACCTGCGGCACGGGGGGCGATGCTCCCGGGGCTGCGGCCACTTCAGGCAGCGCCAGAGGCACCAGATTCCTTCTGTCCCCTTCTCCTGCTCTTCCTGCTGCCGCTCGGCCTCTTCCTCCCTCCCTCCTCCTCCTCCCCGAAGGTTCCCGAAGCCCTTGCAGCCCGCGGCAGGAGCGGGGCTGGAGCCGGGACAGGTCGGAAGGCAGAGCGGGGCCGGGGCATGCCCGGAGTGGGATCCCTGGCAGTGACTGGGCTGTACTGGGATCATCCTGGGAGCAGCTCCTGGCTGCCTGAGCTCTACTGGGATCACACTGGGAGTGAGTGGGAGCAGCGCGATGGCTCCAGCGCTGGGGCTGGGGGCGCTCCTGGGGGGCCAGGGGGGAGCGGGACCCCCGGCACCGGGACCCTGAGCTGCCATTGCCGGCACCGGGACCCCCCCGCTCCCCTTATCCTGCACAGGGACCCCCCTGAATCCCCCATTTCCGGGCATCAGGAGCCCCTGCTCCCCTTTTCCCGGCCATCCCGTGGCTCCCAGCCTCCAGACTTCCCGTGTGCCTGACCCTGGGACGCCCTGGAATGCCTTGGACCCCCATTCCTGCCTTTCCCAGCCCCCAGCCCCACCTTTCTGCAAAACCAGAGACCCCCTGAACTCCCCCTTCCCGAACAGCCCGGGTGTCCCCCGTCTGTTTCCCTCCTTTTTTTGGCAAACCCTGGACTCCCCTTTCCTGGGCTCAAGGCCCCCCTGGAACTCCCTTCTGCCTCTCCCAGTCCCTGCTTACCCATTTCCGTGACCCTGAGCCCCCCTGCACCCCCATTCCTGGGAGCCGAGACGCCCTTTTCCCCCTTTGCCGGGACTGAGACCCCCCTGCACCCCCTTATCCGGCACCAACTCAGCCTTTTCCCGGCCTGTTATAAATATGGAGCTTGACTATGCCAATATTCAAGCAGCAATCAATTTATTAATTAATGTGGTAAAGTATGAGCAAAACAGCGCTGGGTACAGTGGGGGAAGTTTTCCCTCCAGCTGCACACCGATGGTTGGGGCGTACAGATATTTATAGGGGTGCACATAAGCTTTTTTTAGCAGTTTCTATTCCCAATTTTTACGTCACAATTCTATACACTATTGTGAGTTAGTTTTTCTCAGGATGTATCCCAGAAAGGAGTATCCCCAGATGGTGGGGTCCGACTTCCGAAAGAAGAAAGAGGTCTTCCAGCTGGTGCGGTCCAGACTCCAGATGTGGGTCCACCTTTTAATTGCAAAGACTATAAATCTCATAGCAGTGATGTCCAGCTTCCCTTGGTCGAAGCCATCAATCCTTGGGTTGATGTTCATCTTCCTTTCTCAAGCTGCTTTTTACTGTTTTGCTAAGGTGTTGAGATAAGCATGTTTCCTTTACATATATTCTAAACTTATATTTTCAAAGCTCCTTACTACAAGCAATATTCTAAAATTATACTTCAAAAGGTTATTATTGCAAAGCTGTTTAATGCTTAGCTACGTGCAAAAAGTTCCTGTCTAGCAGCAACATCCGTAATGCTTTAATTCAGATGCTATAAAAGTTAATTGCAAACAAAGGATGGGTTCAAAGGCCTTCTTCCATGCTTTACTCCCTCAGTTATTTTTTAGAATTCATCTTCTAATTGTCCCATGATCAGTTTCCACACATATCACAATCACAAGCACACATGCTGCCTGTGTGTACCTGACACGAAACACAGCTTTGTATCTCACACAGTCTCTCCCAGCAGGGCCCCAGTCACTCCCACTTGCCCCCAGTGTGTTCCCAGTTCCCCCAGCTCATTCCCACTCGCACCCAGTCTGGTCCCAGTCACCACCCATATGGTCTCAGACACTCCCAGTACATCCCAGGTGCCCTGCACATGCTCGTAGACATTGCCAGGCACTCCCAGTTATCTCAGCGTGGTTCACTTGCCCCCAGTTTCTCCCAGTTCCTTTAATGATGTCCCCAGTTGGCTCCCAGCATGGGCCTGGTAGCTCCCAAAAACCCCCAGTCAGGGTCCAGTCAAACCCACTGTAATCCCAGTCTGATTGTAGCCACTCCCAGTATGATCCCAGTTGCTCCCTGTCAATGCCAGCATGACCCCAGTAGCCTCCAGTGTGATCCCAGTGACTCCCAGTTTATCCCAGTTGCTTCCAGCTTGTTGCCAGTCATTCCCACTTCTTCCCAGTTGCTTTCAGCACAATTCCAGTTGCTCATAACCACTCCCAGTATAATGCCAGTTGCTTCCAGTCTCTCCCAGTATGGTCCCAGCTGCCTCCAGCATGGTTCCAGTTGCTTCCTGGATCAAGCCAGTCAGTCCCAGTATGATGCCATTTGCTCCCAGCTGCTCCCAGTCAGGCCCAGTGTGGGGGATGATGTGCAGGGTGTGTTCCCAGTCACTCTCAGATCCTCCCAGTGTCAGTCCAGTCCCTCCCAGTGTGATCCAAATATGAGCCCAGTGTGCTCCCAGTCGCTGCCAGTATGAACCAGTTGTGCTCCACATGGTTCCAGTTGCTCTCTTGCACCCTCCCTTTTAATCCAGTCACTCCCAGTGTAGCCCAGTTCCCTGCAGCATGTTCCCAGTCAGTCCCAGTTTGTCCCAGTAGGATCCCATTTGCTGCAAAGCACTCCCAGTCAGCCTCAGTGTAGTGGCACTGACTGCCAGGATGATCCCAGTCAGCTCCAGCATGATCCCAGTTGATCCCAGTTATTTCCAGTCACTCCCAGCATGCAGCCAGTCACTCCCAGTTGCTCCCAGTTGGGTTTTTGGGGGATGTTTGGAGAATGCAGCAGTCCAAGGCTGAGCGGGAAAGGCCCCTTGGGGGGACATTGGGGGGTGCCGGTGGCGGCTGCCGGCAGAGGCAGCCTGGAGGAGCAGAGCCCTGTGTCCCCCAGGAGCCCAAAGTGGGGAGCCCAGAGAGGGGGGAGCGGCGCCATTGGCGGGAGCCTCAAGAGCCCGGAGAGGGGCAGGGGGGACTCCTTGGAGCCCCTGCAGCCCAAAGCAGAGAGTGAGGGGAGAAGGGAGCCCAAAAGGGAGCCCAGAAAGCCCCGGCATCCCTGCATGGGGAGAGCGGAGAGGGGGGAGCTTTTGGGATTGCTGGGACTGCCAGCAGCCTGGGGAGGGCGGGCACCCAGGAGAAGGGGGACCCCCAATCCAAGCGTGACCCCAGCAGCTGGGACAGGGGGAACTCCCGAACACCAGAGGGGAGGGAGCAGGGACGGGGAACTCCTGGGAGGCTTTTCCAGGGCTGAATCTTGTTTTTTGGGAGGTTTTTCTGGAGCCCAGATGGCCAGTGACTTGTAGAGCTGGACTTTGGCAGAGGGACCTTCAAACTCACCGTGCTCATCCCTTGTTTTCCCCAAAGCAGGATTTCCCATTGCCAAGCCCTGGGAGGCTGTGAGGAAGAGGAAGATGCCCCAGGACACGCAGGCAGGAAGTCAGTGCCCCTTTGCCCCTGTGTCCTGCTCCATCTCCCAGCCCAGCCCGGCCCCGGCTGCAGCACAGCCCCTGTGCCGGGGACGCCCTGGGGCATCTCCTTGCCCTTGCCTGTGGCCCGGAGGCAAATGCCATCCTCTGCTTGTCCTTCCTCCCCCAGAGCAGGAGCTGAGGCTGGAGAGCAGGGAGGACAAATCCCCGGGGCAGAAGCTCGTGGCAGAGGCCGTTTGGAGCGGCTCCACGGCGCAGGAAGGCAACGGGGAGGAAAAGGCCCGGAGATGCCGCACGAGGAGGGGCTGCAAAGGCAGATGGCGGCGATCTGAGGGGGAAAGACCCAGCCTGGGCCGGGAAGGCGGCCAGAGATGGAGCCAGAGCTCGGAGCTGGTGCGCCCTGAGCAGCTCCATGATGGGGAGAAGCCCCACACGTGCTTGGAGTGTGGGAAGAGCTTCAGGTGGAACTCTGAGCTGATCAGGCACCAGAGGACCCACACTGGGGAGAGACCCTACGAGTGTGGGGAGTGTGGGAAGAGCTTCAGCCATAGCTCCAACCTGATCAGGCACCAGAGTACACACACTGGGGAATGGCCCTACGAGTGTGATCAGTGCAGGAAGAGGTTTAAGACCAGCTCTCATCTCCTCGTGCACCAGCGCACGCACACAGAGGAGAGGCCCTTCCGCTGCCCCACTGCGGGCAGGGCTTCAGGCACAACTGCAATCTTGTCCTGCACCGGCGCATCCACACTGGGGAGAGGCCCCACGAGTGTGAGGAGTGTGGGAAGAGCTTCAGGCAGAGCTCCCACCTGATCCAGCACCAGAGGACCCACACTGGGAAACGGCCCTACAAGTGTAGGGAATGTGGGAAGAGCTTCAGCCGGTGTTCTACCCTGAACGTCCACCAAAAGATCCACACCGAGGAGAGGCCCTACGAGTGTGATCGATGCAGGAAGAGGTTTCAGATCAGCTCCCATCTCCTCCGGCACTATCGGATTCACTCAGAGGAGAGGCCCTTCTGCTGCCCCGACTGCGGGAAGGGATTCAGGCGCAACTCCACCCTCGTCACCCACCGGCGCATCCACACCGGGGAGAGGCCCTACGAGTGTCCCCAGTGTGGGAAGAGCTTCTCCAGGAGCTCTGCCTTGACCCGACACCAACGGAGGCACCGGTAAAGGAAGCCTTTACTGATTTCTGTCCCGTTCATTCTCAGTCAGCTGTTTGCAGAGTGCCTCCTTCTCAGATGATTAAATTCCTATAAAAATCCCATTTTTTAAATCATCCAACCCAAACAATCCAAAACCAATATCCAAGTAAAACCACCCACCCACAAATAAATTTTTAAAAACAATTTTAATTGGTTTAGAATACTCAAGGGTGTTGTTAAAGTTTAATTGTTTGTTAAAATGTATGAGAAATTATGATGGTATTTGGTTTTGTGATTAGCATATTTGTAATAGGACTTGTTTTTTTAAGCTGTGTCAGATTGTTTGTTAGTTGTTTTAGATATTTTTTATCTAAAGTAGATTAATATTGAATTAAAACTTTCAAAAGGTATTTCTTGGTATATAATGTGTTTATCTATATGTATTGGTTATGTTACAGTAATAGTTGTTTTGGCTTGAATAATTATTGGAGTATTGTAAGGAAGAGTTGAAATTATTATATTTCATTTTTATCATAATTTATTTCATGATGTGTAATTTATTGATTTATAATTTTATTGTAATTTGTTCAGAGGATAGGAAGGAAGTTCAAGGGCAGGAACATTTTTTCCTGGCTGGGAACTGGAATTCCAGACCCTGGGAGTGTGTGCAGGACCACCCAGATTGGGATCAAATATGTGTTGGGATCAAACATGGCCTGGGATCAAACATGGGCTGGGATCCTGTGGATTGCGACTGCACAGACTGGGACCATCTGGATCAGGACCACACAGCCTGGGATCAACTGGGCTGGGATGAAATATGGGCTGGGAGCACATGGGATGGGACTGAACAGATCAGGACAACACAGACTGGGATAAACTGGGCTGGGATTGTATGGACTGGGATGGCACAGCTTGGGATGGCACGGGCTGGGATGGCATGGGCCGGGAAAAAGCTGAGCAGGGCCAAGGAGGCACTGAGGCCCCAGGGCTGCAAGGGTCACTTGTCCCCTCGTGGCCTCAGGCCCAGGGCCAGCAGCCGTGGCCAAAGTGCTGCAGGAGTTGGCTCTGCCAGGGCCCTGCAGCTGCTGCCCATCCGTGTGCCCTGTGCAGCCCAGGCTGTCCCACGGTGTCCCTGCCCTGGCCTCTGTCCCTGCAGGCTGTCGTCACCCCCCGGCTGCCCCACCTCGCCGGCCCCTTCCTCTGCTGACAGCTCTGCCTCCTGCTGCCTCTGCCTGCCCACACAAAGCCTTGGGCTGCTCCAGGCTCCTTCTGGGCACATGTTGCACCCCAGCCCTGCCCTGGCAGGGAAATTCCTTTCTCCTGGTGCCCAGTCTGGGCCTCCCCAGCGGCACTTGGCATTAACTCTTTCTCCCTCTGGCTGTTTTCCACTATGTCCAAAGGATCCCCCATCTCTGAAATGGCTC
This sequence comes from Motacilla alba alba, assembly GCF_015832195.1. Taxonomy (NCBI): domain Eukaryota; kingdom Metazoa; phylum Chordata; class Aves; order Passeriformes; family Motacillidae; genus Motacilla; species Motacilla alba. Next base: position 1,172,405 of record NW_024037405.1, read on the forward strand.
TTTAAACACTCTCATGGGTCTCCTCCACTGTCCTCAGTCTCCACCCCACTGAGCACAGAGCTCCTTTGTCCCTATACATGCTCATGTGCCCAAGGCCTCCAAACACCACCTTGGGAGATCTCTGGGCCCTCTCCAAGGTGTTTCCAAAGGAAAACATTCAGCCCCTAGTCTAAGGAAATCACCAGAGGACAGGTGTAGCAGGCGCAGGCCCTGCAAACCCGTCTTGGCGTTCAGAGGCCTAGGACAGGCAAAATGCTGAGTCATGAGGACTGAACCTTAGGAGCCCCTCTCTCCCGCTCTCGGACCCTTGCTTATCTCTCTGTAAGGCTATAGGTCACTTTCCTTTAACCCTTACCATTGGACAATTCTCAATCCTCCTTTGCCCTATGTAGGGTTTCCAGCCCTGGATTGGGGTGACCCCAAAAGATGGAAAAGTCCCTCCTCCAACCCGTGCCTTCGAAGAAAGACTCAGTAGTCCTCTGTTGTCTGTTCTCTAGGTTGTTTATTGACGGATAAAGGAAGACTTGCACATCCGATGATGAACAACAAGCCTCAAACTTTATTGATAGACACGCATATTTATATTGGTATTAATAAGGCTAATACATATTGCAAAAGGCGAGCTCATTATTGGTTAGTTACTTATCAGCCGACTACACCTACTTCTGCATTCTTGTAGTGATACTGTTACGACTTTTCTGCTTTTCTTCATATTTCTAGCTGATTTCTGCTGACTATCTTCCCTCCATTTTCTACTGTTGCAGCAAGGGCACAGTGTCCTTGCCTTATATGGACACTGACTGCTGGCTCCTTTACCTGTCTCCTTGCTTAACCAAGGGTATTATGTCTAAATGGCCTCTCTCAGCTAGCCAACTGTCCACAAAACTCTCCACATTTCCCCCGTTTTCTTTTTGGGCCAGAAATGTCGTATGCCAAGCCTTGTCCATCATTTGGTTAACCATTCTTTGTATGTAACTAAATAAGCACGGTAACACAAGCATTAGCAACACAATAACAACTAACACTCCTATTGCATACATAACCATTGTTCGCAGCCAGGGGCCTAATCCAAGACTCTTTAGCCATGCTTCTAACCCCAACCCGTCTTCTTCTTTCAAGGCGTGCAGCCCTTTCTGGAGCTCCTTGATTTTTGTATGTATGGATGTGGAATGATCCGATAAATTCATGCAACACATACCCTCAAATTCTTCGCAGCCATGACCCTGAGCCAATAGTAGAAAATCAATTGCTGCTCTATTTTGCAGTACTGCATGATTTACACTTTCCACATCTTTGGATAGCATGTCCAATACCTGAGAGGTGGTATTCAGCTCGTCTTTGACCCAGCAGCCTAGTTGTTTAGCCAAATTCATGGCTTTATTAGCTGCCCCTCCAGGTAACAGTGTGGCTACTACCACTTGTCTCAGTTCGCTCCAGAACACAGGTGGTCCTATTCCCTCGCAACTGAGCTCATGCAAGCTACGGCGACGCCTGGTCATATTCTGGCTCCATTGCATAAGGAGGGTTACATTGGGGTGAAACATGGCCAATTTCCCAAAGTAACAAGGTCCCCCTTGTGGTTTCACGGGGACTCCATTCCAAGCTCTATCCCCACAAATCAAGAATACTCCTGGGGGTAGTGCTTTTGGCTCAGTAAGTTTGACTCCCTTGCAATGACTATACAATTGGCTGTGCACGGCTGACGGATCCAGGCGGGAATTTAAGGCTGCCCAGTATTTTCCATGCTGGTTAAAATTGTCTGCATCTTCTGGTTCAAAACTAAACCAGCCCCCTGTAACATTGTTCAAACTGGCGTTAGCACTACCAAATAAATCGAGTTCCACTGGCGGGGAAGCCAGAGTGTGATTCAGGGCCAAAACAATTTGACATTGCCAGCACCCGTCTTGCTGGCAGGGTGTCAGCCCTGGGGTTGCACTGCAGTTCCCTTGCAACAAAGTTGAGTTAATAAGAGTCTGGTTGTTAACATAGCGTCTAAACTCTTCTATATTCCATACCGGAAGCCCTACTAAGCAGGTTCTAAATGGATTTTGCACCCCCCCCAAGCTTAAACATATGGAGCTTTGCTTAGTCATGTTAGCAAATGTCACCCAAATATTTTCACGAGGTGAATTGTACTGGGTAAACCCAAACACACAGGATAATAGCCCCATAAAAACAAGAATCCTCATTTTCTCTTCTTTCGCTCCTTCTTTCCCTTTTTCAACTTAGCAGTTCCTCTGAAACCGAGAGAGCAAGTCTTAAGTTGTTTAATACATTCGTCTAGTGCCTCCTCAACCCCACAGTCCTCCTCAATCGGCCCAACGACAGAGCTCTGTGTGAGGGGCACCAGTTTTCGACAACGATATGCTAGTATGTTAGTGCGCACTTGTTTTTCTACCTGTTCACACAATGTTCTAAGCTGCCAAGTACAATAAGCTAATATAAGTTGCTCTGGGGCCTCAAACAAGGCCCATGCCTCCCCTAAATTAAGTCCTGTATATTTTCTTAGAGCTCTTTGCCACGAGTTTTGAAAGTTTGAGTTGAACTGACAGCTTGGGCACCAGTTCTGCCAAACAGTTGATTGCTCTAACCAAAATACTCTATCACAGCCCCCACAGTCCAGCGCAATCCACGCAGCACAATTATATTTCCCACAAGCCCAGCAAGGTTGCCATCTGGGAGCTTCTATTTGTACTATAAGGTCCTGACACCACTCGATCCAGTCGTCAGGAGGGTGAAACCAGGCGTGTCGTACTTCATCCGAGTAAGGCTCAAGTCGTAGTAAATAGGGTCGCAATACCAATGTCAGTTTGTTCTGTACCCTCTCCCTGTCTTCCACCGACAGGGCCTCGATCGTTCTCTGCATTCGGTACCGCTCGAGTCCACTTGGCGGGGATCCACGGGGGACCTGTTGGAGATGAAACACAAAGATATCCCCTTCCCCAGTACAACACCCGAGCAGGCTCCTGCCAGATGCCAGACTTGGGATCTTTGTATCGCACCCAAACATCTTGCCTTACTCCTTGTTTTGCATCTTCCTTCTGATGATGCTTCTCTGCTGGCGACACTTCATCCTCCCCAAACACACACAAATGATTTATCACAAATAACGCTTTAACCAATTGAGTCAGAGGATCTCCCTCCTCCTTATGTTTCTCTAGATATCTCTTAAGAGTCCCATTAGCTCTTTCTATAATTGCTTGCCCTGTGGGAGAGTGAGGGATTCCTGTGATGTGCTTTACACCCCAGGTTGCAAAAAACTTCTTTATCCTGGCACTTACATATGCTGGACCATTATCGGTCTTGATTGTTCCTGGGACTCCCATTACTGCAAAGCAACTACATAAGTGCCTTTGCACGTGTACAGCTTTCTCCCCTGTCTGTGCAGTAGCCCAAATAAACTTACTGTAGGTATCAATGCTCACATGCACATACTTCAGCCTACCAAAACTTGGAACATGGGTGATATCCATCTGCCAGATTTCATTTGAACTTAACCCCCTCGGATTTACTCCAATTCCTAAACCTTGACCCCCATTGTGATGCCTGCATATGGGGCAGGAACGGACAATTGTTGTAGTCTCTGCAATGGGCAATTTGAATTCTCTGGCTAATCCCTTTGCATTCTGGTGAAATTTGCTATGGGCCTCTCTTGCTAAAACGTGTTTACTGATAGGTGAGGTCTGCATGGCAGGAGTCATCACTAATCTATCAGCTCTCGCGTTTCCTTCCCCTAGGCCCTGTTCCCATTTGTGACTCCTAATATGGATAATTGAATAGGCCTCTGTTCTTAGCCTGATTGCCTTTTTTAACTGCAATAACAACTCATACAGTCTTTTATTCTGTACTTCTTTTACGGTGGCATCCTCAATTCGGGAAGCTACTCCTGCTACATAGAGGGAGTCGGTTACCACATTCAAAGGATCTTTTAGGTTAACCATTGCCCATACTACAGCTAAAAGTTCCAATGTCTGGAGACTGTCCTTATCATCTGCTTCCAGCAGATGCTGCTGCCATTGTCCTTGCTGTTTCCATGTCACAGCTGCTCTTCTGGACTTCTTGCCAGCATCCGTGAAAGCTGTGATAGCTCCTGCTATTGGTGACGGACTTCGAATGGGCTTTGTTATCCAGTCCCATTCTATCATCCATTGGAGAGGGCTAGGGTGTAGTTTGCCCGTCTCTATAACAGCTCCAGCTGCTAGGAGAGCATCCTGCAGCTCCTCAGAGTTCAGTAAATACCAGTCAAGTGTCTCCTTTTTTATTGGTAACCGTATTACAGCTGGCTCCGCTCCTGTAACCTGAATTGTTCTGAGGCGTCCTTTCTTAATAAGAGACGCAACCAATTCAATTTTTGTTCTTAAAGTTCTTTGCTGCTGTAATGGTGGGGAGAGCCACTCTAATACCCTCTGCTCCCCCGTTTTCTTTTCAAGCTGAGATAAAGCACCCAAAATATGTACAGAACTATTCCACAAGATAATATCAACAGGTAAATCAGGGTTCCGGCGCACAACCTGCCCAGAACTAATACAGTCAATAATACCCCGCAACGCATCCTTTTGTGTCGTTGTCAAGGTGACCGGTGTAGTAGGGTCCGTACCCTTAAGCAAGGGTCGTAAGTGCTCCAATAAGTGGTTAGGGATCCCAACTATCGGCTTCAACCACTGTAATTCCCCAAGTAATTTCTGTGCATCATTCAATGTCTTTATGTGAGTTGTAAGTTCCAATTTTTGGGGAGCAATAGTTTGCTCAGTTAGGATCCACCCTAAATATTTCCATGGTGCTGAGCGTTGAATCTTTTCAGGGGCAACTACCAGGTTGCGCTGTAATAACGCCTTCTGAATTATTTCCACCTGTAGATCCGTAAATGGTTCAGGTTGGCTGAACAATATATCATCCATATAATGATAGATGATACAATGAGGCCATTTTTGGCACAGGGGTTGTAGCGCAGCATCGACATACAGCTGACATAAAGTGGGGGAGTTGCGCATGCCCTGTGGAAGGACTGTCCATTCAAAACGCTGATCTGGTCCATTTCTATTAACTGCTGGCAGGGTAAATGCAAATCTCTTAGTGTCCTGTGGGTGCAAGGCTATTGTGAAGAAACAGTCCTTTAAGTCTATAATTAGCAATGGCCACCCCTGTGGAATCATGGCAGGGTTTGGCAAACCAGGCTGCAAGGCCCCCATTGGTTCCATTTGATCATTAACTGCCCGTAAGTCATGCAAAAGACGGAAATTCCCCGACTTCTTTTTAATCACAAAAATAGGAGTATTCCATGGGCTGGTAGACTCGGGTCACCATTTGACGGATAAAGGAAGACTTGCACATCCGATGATGAACAACAAGCCTCAAACTTTATTGATAGACACGCATATTTATATTGGTATTAATAAGGCTAATACATATTGCAAAAGGCGAGCTCATTATTGGTTAGTTACTTATCAATTGACTACACCTACTTCTGCATTCTTATAGTGATACTGTTACGACTTTTCTGCTTTTCTTCATATTTCTAGCTGATTTCTGCTGACTATCTATCCTCCCTTTTCTACTGTTGCATCAAGGGCACAGTGTCCTTGCCTTATATGGACACTGACTTCTGGCTCCTTTACCTATCTCCTTGCTTAACCAAGGGTATTGCATCTAAATGGCCTCTCTCAGCTAGCCAACTGTCCACAAAACTCTCCACACCTTGGTGACTCGAGGCCCTGAAGGGTGGGAATGGTCTCCATCAGGCCCCACAGAGCCATACTGGTCTCCGGGTGCATGAAGCCCCACTGTGTCACCATGGCCCATTGGCTCCATGGGCTCCAGAGGTGCCACAGGGATCCCCTTGGTTCCATGGGCTCTAGAGGTGCCACAAGGATCCCCTTGGTTCCAGGAGGTCCCCACAGTGTCACAGGGATCTCCATGGGAAGGAAAGAACCCAGCCCCAGTGTCACAGGGGCAGCCACCAGAGGCCAAGGCCAGCCAGCCTTGACGGTACTGGCCGATTTTGCCTGGCAGCAACCCTTGGATATAGGGAATTTGAGAGCTGGAATCCCAATTTCAGACATGGACACCCGGAGGAGAAGGATGGTTCTTTTCCATGGGAAGGAAAGCATGGAACACCAGTGGTGTTTCAGGGGGAGATGAAAGGTGGCTATCAGAGGCCTGGGCCAGCCAGACCTCTCTGTCCTGGTAGCTTTTGTCTGAAAGCAGCCCTTGGATATGGGGAATTTGGGAGGTGGAACCCAAATTTCCGTGGTTTCTGCATAGATAAGAAGGACGGTTCTTTTCCATAGGAAGGAAAGCACCGAGTCCCAGTGTTTGGGCAGCAGGGGAGAGGCAGCCCCCAGGAGGCCAAGGGCAGCCAGACCTGTCTGTCCTGGCAGCTTTCCCTTGGGAGCAATCCTTGGATGTACGGAGTTTTGGAGGTGGAATCCCAGTTTTGGCCGTGGTCAAGATGGATGGTTTGTTCCCATGGGACAGTAAAGTCCAAGTGTTTTGGAAGAAGATGAGAGGTGGCCACCCTCAGGCCAAGCCAGCCAGACCTGTCTCTCCTGGCACCTTTGGTCTAGGGGCTCTCCTTGCACTGAGGGCATTTTGGAGCTGGAATCTCAGTTTTGGCTGTGGGCGCCTGGACAGGAAGAAGAGTTCTTTTTATCAGGAAGGAAAACACTGAGCCCCAGGGTTTCAGAGGCAGATGAGGGCCAGCCCCCAGGAAGCCAAGGCCAGCCAGACTTGTCAGTCCTGGCAGCTTTGGTCTGGGAGCTCTCCTTGGATATAGGGAATGCCCAGGTTTGGCCATGGGTGCCTGGTCAAGATGGATGGTTTTTCCCATGAGGAAGAAAAGCACACGGTCCTAGTGTTTCAAAGGCAGATGAGAGGTGGCCCCAGGTAGCCAAGGCAGCCAGATCTGTCTCTCCTGGCAGATTTCATCTGGGAACAATCTTTGCATATAAGGAAATTTAGAGAAGGAATCCCAGTTTTGGCCATGGGCTCCTGGAGGAGCAGGACAGTTCTCTCCCATAGGAAGGAGAGCCCAGAGCCCCAGTGCTTCAGGGGCCAATGAGAAGCAGCCCTCGACATGCCAAGGTCAGCCAGAGCTGTCCAGCAGCCCCCGGGAGGCCAAACCAGCCCCACCTGCTCCCTGTGCCCTTGGTTCCATGGGGCCCCACAGTGTCCCAATGGTCTCCTTGATTCCACGAGTCCCTGCAGTGTCGCAGTGCTCTCCTTTCTTCTGCAGTGTCACCATGGCCCCTTGGCTCCCCTGAGCCCTTGCAGTGGCACCATGGCCCCTGGGCTCCCTGCGGCCCCGCTGTGTCACAATGGCTCCTTGGTTCTACGGGCCCCACAGCTTCATCCGTGACCCTTGCTTCCATTGGGGTGCTGAGTTTCACAATGGTCCCCCTGATTCCGTGAGGCACCGGAGTGTCACAATGGTCTCTCTGCTTCCATGAGGTTCCACAGTGCCACCATGGTGTCCTTGCATCTGCACTGTCACAATGGCCCCTTGGTTCCATGAGTTTCTGCACTGTCAGCAATGGTTTCTGTGCTCCAGAGGGGCCTTGATGTGTCACAAGGGCTCCTTGGTTCCGTGACATTCCAAAGTGTCATGTGTGGAAAATCAGGCTGTGAAAAGCCAGTGTCCATGAAGGAGACAGAGGAGTCCTTCAACTTTATTGGAGCAAAGGGAGAGAATCCATCAGGGCACACGCCCACGGGGTTTTCTCTCTCGAGGTTTCAGAGGGCGCAGCCTCCTTTTATCCTGAGCTCCTGGCCGCACGCTGCCCTCCTCCTTTCCCCAGGGGCTGAGGTACTGGGAAGGTACAGCCTTCCTGAACCCCCTAGCCCATATTCCCCTCCTGAACCTGTCCTTTTAACCCAAAGCTCAGAAACTCAAGCTCGGGCAGACCCACTTGTCTGTTTCAGGAGCCAAGCTGCCCGGGCTCTGTAATAAACCTGTTGCTTGATGTTAGCAGAGACACTGAGACCCATCTCAAAGATGTTAACACCCCTCCCTTCAGCCATGGAATCGTCGGTAAAGACATCCTGCCTGTCAGTCACCATGGACTCCTCAGTTCCGAGAGGCCCCACGGAGTCACCACGGACCCATGGCTCCATGAGGTTCCCAGTGTCACCGTGGTGTCCTTGGACCTGCATTGTCAAAACTTGTGGGAACCCAGGACATCCCTCTGGGTGCTCTGGATGGCCAGAGCCACTGGCAGGGGGCTCTGAGACCCTGGCATGCAGCCAAAGACACACGTGGGGTTTTCGTTCTCTAGGCCATGGAGCAAATTACCAACTCTGTATGAAGAATTACAAGTCACACAAAAGTTTAGGTATTGTAGTAGAAGTAGTCACGAAGTGAAAGGAAGGATTTTTGGGTGCTGTACAAGGGGGTTTTAAGCCTTGTACGCAGGGGTCCAAGTTTTGTACATGGGGGTCAGGAGTTCTAAGATTGAAGGATTTGGGTGTGCCCTGTCCTCTTTCTTTGTCCTTCCTAACCTCCATGTCTTTGGTGGTGTTGGCACTCACAGATTGGTTTAGAGTAGAAAGTCACCATTCAATATAGATAGTAGGCATTGGGGAGAAAGTATAAACATGTAGTATGTAATATATGATATAAAAGATGGCACCAGCCCCCTGGGAGGGCAGTGTGCCTTTGTCTGAGCTGCTGAACGGGACACAGCAGTTCAGGGAGAAGAATCTTTTAGATAACCAACAATAAACAACCTTGAGAACGGACAACAGAGGACTACTGAGTCTTTCTTCGAAGGCACGGGTTGGAGGAGGGACTTTTCCATCTTTTGGGGTCACCCAATCCGGGGGTGAGACCCAACAACAACTGACCCATGGCTCCATGAGGTTCCCAGTGTCACCGTGGTGTCCCTGGACCCGCATTGTCACAACTGACCCATGGCTCCATGAGGTTCCCAGTGTCACCATGGTGTCCCTGGACCCGCATTGTCACAACTGACCCATGGCTCCATGAGGTTCCCAGTGTCACCGTGGTGTCCCTGGACCCGCATTGTCACAGCTGACCCATGGCTCCATGAGGTTCCCAGTGTCACCGTGGTGTCCCTGGACCCTCATTGTCACAACTGACCCATGGCTCCATGAGGTTCCCAGTGTCACCGTGGTGTCCCTGGACCCGCATTGTCACAGCTGACCCATGGCTCCATGAGGTTCCCTGCTGTGAGGTTTTGCAGGACAATGGCCATGTGCAGCATATGCACCATCCAGCCTTCACAGAAACTGAGCAAGGTCACAGTGCCCTCCAAGGACACGAAGGAAGAAGAACACGCTCAGAAGCAGACGGTTCAGGATGCAAAGGCAGACAAGAAAACCACAGCGAGACGCAGGGAGAAGAAAGACTAACTAAAATTAACTGAAATATTAAACTGCGTGCGTAGAAGGATTTGACCAATCCTGTATTAGCTTGAGGCGTGAACAGCAGCACACAGTATAAATATGGCTTGCTGTTTGCAATAAATCAGCTGCACTTGATCACACTGATCATGGCGTGATGGCCCGTTACTGATCCTCCACAGAGCTCCTTGGCCAAAAAGGGACCCAGAACACCCCAAACCCCACCAAAAGACCCTGAAATCCCACCCCAAAAAAGGACCTGAAATACCCCAAAATCCTGAAAAACTGCCTCAAACCCACCCCTAAATACCCAAAACCTACCCCAAAACATCCCAAATACTTCCAAACATCCCCAAAATCCTTTGGAATTGCACCTGAATACCCTAAAGCTGCCCCAAAACACCTCAAATACTTACAAGCTGCCCCTAAATCCCACAGAAACACCTCAAAATCCCATAGAAATACTCTGAAATCCCTCCAAACCACCCCCAAACACCCTAAATCACCTAAAACTGCTCCCAAATCCCATAGAACTGCCCCCCAATTCCCAGAGAAATACTCCAAAATCCCAGAAAACTGCCCCCAAAATGGTCGTCACCCTGCCCCAAGCCGCCCCCCCGCTCCCCTGCTACCCCAGGTAAGTTCAGCTCAGCCCACATCCTCCTCTCTTTATCCTAAATCCTCCTTTTTTAATCCCAAATCCTCCTCTTTTCAACTCCAAAATCTCTTTCATCCCAAATGTTCTGCTTTGACCCCAAATCCTTTGTGCACCACAAATTTCCTTTCCCCACCCCAAATCCTCCTTTTCCCACCACAAATTCTCCTTTTCCCACCCCAAGTCCTTTGTGTGTCTCCAAATCTCCTTTCCGATCCCAATCTCCCTTTTCCACCCAAAATCTCCAACTCAAATCCCATTTTTCCACCTCAAACCCATCTTTGTGACTCCCAAATCTCCTTTCCCACCCCAAATCCCCTTTCCCCATCCCCAATCTCTTTTTCCCACCCCAAATTCCCTTTTCCCACCCAGAATCTTTCCCCATCCTGAATCCCCCAATTCCCACCCCAACCCCCCTTTTTTTCCCAGCACTGTACCCAGTGTCTCTCTGCAGACATTGCACCTGCAGCTGCCCCAGACAAACCCCAAATAACCCCAAATAAACCCCAAACAAACCCCACTGTGCCCCCAGGGCTGGAGTGGGTTTGGGGGGTTGGGGATTGGGGGGGTCATGGCCCCAAACTTCGGGGACTGGGGGGCTTTGATCCTAAAATTTGGGGTTTGGGCTGGTTTGACATGTCGGGGCTCGGGGGTTCAGGATTTGGGGGTTTGGGATTTGCAATTTGGAATTAGGGGGTTTTTGTCCCCAGGATTTGGGGATCAGGAGGTTTGACCCCAAACTTTGGGATCAGGGCAGTTGGACACCCCAGATGTTTCAAACCCCAGGATTTGGGGCTGGGGGGAGTTGACCCCAGGATTTCGGGTGTTTCACCCCAATATTTGACCCCCCCAGCTTTGGGGTCGGGGTTGAGATCGGAGCCATTCCCTGGAAAGAGCGGCGGGATCGGGATTGGGAACTGGAACGGGATTGGGATCGGGAAGGGCAGAGAGCCCGGCCCAGTCCCGGGATGGACCCATGCCCACAGTCGCGGGCCCCTCCCCAGCCGCAGCCCCTCCGCAGGCGCTGAACGGAGCCTCCCTCAATCGCAGCCCGCCCCAGTCCGGATCGGAGCCATCCCCAGAGCCTCCCCCATTCCCGGCGCGGAGCCTTCGATCCCTTTCTGGGGCGGCTGCTGCCGCTTCCAGCCCATTGCTGGCGGCTCCGAAGGGCTCCGGGGAGCCTCCCCATTTTGGGGGTGCTGGGGTGGCCCCAGGGCCGCCCCGAGGGCCGAGAGGGGATCGAAAGCCCCAAACCCGAGGGGCTCGCGGGGGTCCGCAGCTGCTCCCGCGGCCGGCGCGAAACAGCTTCTGGCCAATGGGAGCGCGCGGCGCTGGTGACGACACAGTTGCCGGGCAGAAACTCGGCAAAGCCCGGGCCCCGCCCGGCGGCTCCCAGCCAATCAGCGCCCGGCGCGGCTCTGACTCATCAGTGTCCGGGCGGGCCCGCAGCGCCCCGCGCTCCCCGCCAGCGGAATTTGGGCAGGGGGGAGGTGACCCTGGCCATGGGCATGGGGCGTGCGGGGGCAGCTGGGGCCGCACTGGGGGCACTGGTGCCGCTGGGAGCCCCCCCGGCCGCGGGGGCAGCGGGGGGCGCGCTGAGAAGGGCGCCGGGGGCCCCAAATTAAACCAAGGGGGGGTCGGGACCCCCAAACGGAGCAGGAGGGGCCTGGAACCCCCAAAACCGAGCACGGGGGAGGGGACTGGGGACTGGGACAACGATGGGGAAGGGGCAGGAGAGTGCGGGAAAAGAGGGGATGGGACCCCCAAACAGGATCCAGCCAGCTTGGTGGGGCCGCCTTTAGCCCTGGATGGGAACCAAAGGAGCCAAGGGCAGCCAATGCTTTTTCCCAGCCCGTGCCATCCCAGCCCGTGTTTGATCCCAGCCCCTGTTTGATCCCAGTCTGGGTGGTCCTGCACGCACTCCCAGGGTCTGGAATTTCAGTTCCCAGCCAGGAAAAAATGTTCCTGCCCTTGAACATCCTTCCTATCCTCTCAACAAATTACAATAAAATTATAAATCAATAAATTACACAACATGAAATAAAATAAAAATGAAATATAATAATTTCAACTCTTCCTTACAATACTCCAATAACTATCAAGCCAAAACAACTATTACTGTAACACGACCAATACATATAAATAAATACATTATATACCAAGAAATACCTTTTGAAAGTTTTAATTCAATATTAACCTACTTTAGATAAAAAATATCTAAAACAACTAACATAGAATCTAACACACCTTACTAAAACAATTCCTATTACAAATATGCTAATCACAAAACCAAACACCATCATAATTTCTCATACATTTTAACCAAACTAATAAACTTTAACAACACCCTCGAGTACTCTAAACCAATTAAAATTACTTTTAAAAATTCACTTGCGGGTGGGTGGTTTTATTTGGATATTGGTTTTGGATTGATTGGGTTGGATGATTTAAAAAATGGGATTTTTATAGGAATTTCATCATCTGAGAAGGAGGCACTCTGCAAACAGCTGACTGAGAATGAACGGCACAGAAATCAGTAAGGGCTTCCCTTACCAGTGCCTCCGTTGGTGTCGGGTCAAGTGAGACCTCCTGGAGAAGCTCTTCCCACACTGGGGACACTCGTAGGGCCTCTCCCCAGTGTGGATGCGCCGGTGGGTGATGAGGGTGGAGTTGTCCTTGAATCCCTTCCTGCAGTTGGGGCAGCAGAAGGGCCTCTCCTCTGAGTGAATCCGATAGTGCAGGAGGAGATGGGAGCTGATCCGAAACCTCTTCCTGCACTGATCACACTCGTAGGGCCTCTCCCCAGTGTGGATCCTCTGGTGCCTGATCAGCTCAGAGCTCCACCTGAAGCTCTTCCCACACTCCACGCACGTGTGGGGCTTCTCCACATCATGGGGCTGCTCAGGGAGCACCAGCTCCGAGCTCTGGCTCCATCTCCGGCCGCCTTCCCGGCCCAGGCTGGGTCTTTCCCCCTCAGATCGCCGCCATCTGCCTTTGCAGCCCCTCCTCGTGCGGCATCTCGGGGCCTTTTCCTCCCCCTTGCCTTCCTGCGCCGTGGAGCCGCTCCAAACGGCCTCTGCCACGAGCTTCTGCCCCGGGGATTTGTCCTCCCTGCTCTCCAGCCTCAGCTCCTGCTCTGGGGGAGGAAGGACAAGCAGAGGATGGCATTTGCCTCCGGGCCACAGGCAAGGGCAAGGAGATGCCCCAGGGCGTCCCCGGCACAGGGGCTGTGCTGCAGCCGGGGCCGTGCTGGGCTAGGAGAGGGAGCAGGACACAGGGGCAAAGGGGCACTGACTTCCTCCTCACCTGCCTGCGTGTCCCGGGGCATCTTCCTCTTCCTCACAGCCTCCCAGGGCTTGGCAATGGGAAATCCTGGTTTGGGGAAAACAAGGGATGAGCACGGTGAGTTTGAAGGTCCCTCTGCCCAAGTCCAGCTCTACAAGTCACCGGCCATCTGGGCTCCAGAAAAACCTCCCAAACACCAAGATTCAGCCCTGGAAAAGCCTCCTAGGAGTTCCCTGTCCCTGCTCCCTCCCCTCTGGTGTTCAGGAGTTCCCCCTGTCCCAGCTGCTGGGGTCACGCTTGGATTGGGGGTCCCCCTTCTCCTGGGTGCCCGCCCTGCCCAGGCTGCTGGCAGTCCCAGCAATCCCAAAAGCTCCCCCCTCTCCGCTCTCCCCATGCAGGGATGCCGGGGCTTTCTGGGCTCCCTTTTGGGCTCCCTTCTCCCCTCACTCTCTGCTTTGGGCTGCAGGGGCTCCAAGGAGTCCCCCCTGCCCCTCTCCGGGCTCTTGAGGCTCCCGCCAATGGCGCCGCTCCCCCCTCTCTGGGCTCCCCACTTTGGGCTCCTGGCGGACACAGGGCTCTGCTCCTCCAGGCTGCCTCTGCCGGCAGCCGCCACCGGCACCCCCAATGTCCCCCCAAGGGGCCTTTCCCGCTCAGCCTTGGACTGCTGCATTCTCCAAATATCCCTCAAAAAACCCAATCCAGGGACCCCCCCGGGATATCTGGGCCGAGCTCCCCCTCCCCCCTCACCTGCGGGATGGGGGACGATGATTTCACAGCTGGGGGCTGCGAATTCAGGGAGGGCTCAACCGCATGGCTCCTTCTGCATTCTTTGATCGGCCTTTGCCCCTCCTTTTCCTCTCACTCCTCCTCTTCCGTCCCCCCTCCTCCGCCTCCTCTGTCTTATCCCGACCTCCTTCTTCTCTCCCTCCTGTTGCAACTCTTCTCCTCCTCCTCCCTCCTCCCTCCTAACCCCTCTTCCTCCTCCTCCTCTGCCTTATCCCCACCTCCTTCTCCTCTGCCTTCATCCCTCCCTTCCCTCCCTCCTCCTCCTCCCCAGCAGCAGCCACACCCTCGCTGCCCCGTTCCCGGAGCCCTCGCAGCCGCGCCAGGAGCGGCGATGGAGCCGGCACAGCTCGGCACGGGCAGCGCGGGGCTCTCGGCTGCTCGCAGCCGCTGCGGGCGGGGGAACCCGGCCCGGGCAAGAGGAGAGGCAAACTGGGAAAACTGGGCGCTGCACATCCAAACTGGGCCAGGCTGGGGACCCTGCCCGGGCACTGCCAGCCCTTGGGGCTCCTCTCGGCACCTCCGGCAGCGGGGAACGCACAGAGGGCTGCGGGACCCCAGCACTGGCAGCACTGCGAGGGACTGGGCTGCACTGGGATCACACTGGGATCATACTGGGAGTGAGCAGGAGCCTATGGGGGCAATTGAGACCATGGTAGGGGCAAAAGGGATATACTGGGAGTGACTGGGAATATGCTGAGAGTGACTGGGAGCAGCTGTGAGCAACTGGGATCATGCCAGGAGCAACTGGGAGTGCCTGGGAGCAACTGGGAGTGACTGGCTGCATGCAGGGGGTGACTGGAAACAACTGGGCTTATACTGGGATCAACTGGGATCATGCTGGAGCTGACTGGGATCATCCTGGCAGTCAGTGCCACTACTCTGAGGCTGACTGGGAGTGCTTGGCAGCAAATGGGATCCTACTGGAACAAACTGGGACTGACTGGGAACATGCTGCAGGGAACTGGGCTGCACTGGGAGTGACTGGAAGGACAGTGAGGGTGCAAGAGAGCAACTGGAACCATGTGGAGCACAACTGGTTGATACTGGCAGCGACTGGGAGCACACTGGGCTCACATTTGGATCATACTGGGAGGGACTGGAGTGACACTGGGAGGATCTGAGAGTGACTGGGAACACACCCTGCACATCATCCCCCACACTGGGCCTGACTGGGAGCAACTGGGAGCACACTGGGAGCAAATGGCATCAGACTGGGACTGACTGGCTTGATCCAGGAAGCAACTGGAACCATGCTGGAGGCAGCTGGGACCACACTGGGAGAGACTGGAAGCAACTGGCATTATACTGGGAGTGGTTATGAGCAACTGGAATTGTGCTGAAAGCAACTGGGAAGAAGTGGGAATGACTGGGAACAAGCTGGAAGCAACTGGGATAAACTGGGAGTCACTGGGATCACACTGGAGGCTACTGGGGTCATGCTGGCATTGACAGGGAGCAACTGGGATCATACTGGGAGTGGCTACAATCAGACTGGGATTACAGTGGGTGTGATTGGACCCTGTCTGGGGGTTACTGGGAGCTACCAGGCCCGTGCTGGGAGCCAACTGGGGACATCTTTAGAGGAACTGGAAGCAACTGGGATAAAACTAGGGGCAAGTGAACCACACTGAGATAACTGGGAGTGCCTGGCAATGTCTATGAGCATGTGCAGGGCACCTGGGATATACTGGGAGTGTCTGAGGCCATATGGGTGGTGGCTGGGACCAGACTGGGAGTGACTGGGAATGTGCTGGGGGAACTGGGAACACACTGGGGGCAAGTGGGAGTGACTGGAGCCCTGCTGGGAGAGACTGGGATCATACTGGGAGTGATTAGGAATATGCAAGGAGAGAATTGGGAGAACTGGGAACACACTGGATGAAAGCGGGAGGAACTGGGAGCAACTGGGACCTTGCTGGGAGCAAATGGCATCGTCGTGGGGAGATGACTGGGAGGGACTGGGCTCATCCCGGGAGCAACAGGGATCCTGCAGGAAGTGAGGGGAAGTGACCAGGCTCATACTGCCAGGGACTAGGCTCATACTGGGAGTGCTGATGAAACTGGAAGCACACGGGGGGGCCAACTGGGCACATACTGGGAGCAGCCACTGCCGGCCCAGGGACCACCAAAAAACACCTCCCGGGGACCCCCCGTGTCCCCCCGAGGCCCATCTGCGGCTCGGCTTTGCAGCCCTGCCAGCTCCAAACATCCCCCCCAAAAAACCCCAAAGCCAGGCACCCCCCGGCAGATTTGGGCCCAGCTCCCCCTGCCCGGGCACCTGCGGCACGGGGGGCGATGCTCCCGGGGCTGCGGCCACTTCAGGCAGCGCCAGAGGCACCAGATTCCTTCTGTCCCCTTCTCCTGCTCTTCCTGCTGCCGCTCGGCCTCTTCCTCCCTCCCTCCTCCTCCTCCCCGTTCCCCAAGGCCCAACCCTGAGGGGAAAGGGGGCAAGGAAAGGGCGGGAACCGTGAGGGGAAAGGGCCGGGGCCAAGGGGACGCGCGGCTCCAAAAGGGCCCGGTTTGGCTTCAAATCACCCAAAAGGGCCTCAAATGCAGCTGAAATTAGCCAGCTGTGGCCGAAAATCAGCCAAAGGGGATTTAAATTATCCAAGGAGTCTAAAAACCAACCAAAGGCACCTAGAATTGCCCAAACTGGTTTACACCTCCCTCACAATGGCCTAATATCACCCTTAAATCTCCAAAATGCGCCTAAAATCCACGCTGCACGTACCTGCTTCAGCCTCAAATCTCCCGAATGAGCCTCAAATTCACCCGGTTTTGCCAGAAATCACCTAAGTTGATCTAAAATCACCCACATGTGCCTGAAACAAACACGAGAGGACCTAAGGTCATCCTAAATGACTTGGTTTGAGGTAAAGTTACCCAAAGCAAAAAAACTACTCAAATGAGCCTAAAATCACTTTAAAAAGGGACCTAAAATCACTCACCCGGGATTAAATTCACCCACATGGGTGTAATATCATCCAAAGGGATCCCAAATCCCGCCTCAAGCCCACCAGATTGGGCCGAAATTCAGCCAAAGGGGCCTCAAATGCCCCCGCACAGGCTGGGGATCCCTGGCGGGAGCTGAAGCCCAGCCTAAAGCTGCCCCGCCCGGCCCAAAATGCCCCCGAGGGGCCGAGCCTGAGGCCGAGCCCGGCAGCGGCTCCGCGCTCGCTCCGGGCCCTCCGCGCTCGCTCCGGGCAGTTTTGGCCGCGGCCCCGGACGGGCCCGGGCGGGACTGGGAGGGAGCAGGGAGGGCTCGGCAGGGCTCGGCCATTTGGGGCTCGCTTGGCCTCGGGCCATTGTGCTGGGAGTTGAGGGGCAGTCGCTGCGGGCTGTGCAGACAATGATTGCCTTTGGGGCAGCTGGGCAATTTCGGGGGGTTGTGGATTCTGGGGGTTTGGATATTGGAGAGTTCTATTTGTGCTTTGGGGGGATGTTTTTCTGGGGGTGTTTGAGGCTTTATTGAAATTTTTGAGGTATTTTTTAATTTTGGGGGGTTTTACTGGGATTTTGAGGGAATTTTGTAGGTTGTATGGAATTTTTGGGTGGTTTTATTGGAATTTCTGGGGCATTTTGGGGAGCCTTACTGGAATTTTCCAGGTGTTTAGATGGATTCTTTTGAGGTCTAGGTTGTTTGAGGAATTTTTGGGGCTTTTTTTGTGGAATTTTTTGGGTTTGTGGGTGTTGCCAGGATTACTTTGGGTCTTGGGAGGATTTGTGGAGCTTCTTGGAGGTTTGGGGATTTTTATGGGGGATTTGTGAGATTTAATTGGGATTTAGGAGAGTTTGTTGGGATTTCAAGAGATTTTGTGGGCTTTTAGTGGGATTCTAGGGTGTCCTGATGGGATTCTGTGAGATTTAATTGGGATTTCATGGGTTTTATTTGACTTTTGGGGCTTTTAAGGAGATCTTGGGGCCTCTCAGCCCTTCCCTACACCCAGGTATAACCCCAAAGCCTCCCCCCAAAATTCCACTAAAACCCCACAAATCCCCTAAACATCCCAATGAAACCCTCCAAAACCCCAGAGAATCCCACAAAATCCCAGTGGAACTCACCAAAATTTAAAAAGAACTCCCAAAAATTTCAAGGAATCCCCCCTCAAAAAAAAAAAAAAAAAAAAACCCAAACAAAAACCAACCCAAATAAAATCGCTCAAAAACCAAAACGCCCCAAATTAACAAAAGTCCCCAAAATCGTGTAACCCCCCCAAAAAACCCAATAAATCCCTCCAAACACCCCAATAGTTCCCCCTAAACTCCAAACAAAATTCTCCAAAGCCCAAAAAAGCCGCCCAAAATCCCCAAAAACCCGCCCCAAACCCCAGAATCCCCCCACGCTCCCTGGGGCCGTCCTGGCTCAGGGGCACCGGCCGGTGGAACAGGAGCCGCTTCAGGGGGCCCTCGGAGCTCTTTGGGGAGGGGGCACCATGGGAGACCCCCAAAAACGGGGGAGGGGGACCCCTGTTGTGCCCCCTCTCCCCGAAACCCCCCGACCCCTGTTCAGGGTGGGCCTGGGACCCCCCGGGACCCCCAAATCTCCCCCAGGACCCCTCCAGGAACCCCAAACCTCCCAGACTCCACCTAAGGTTGGCCCAGGACCACCCTGGACCCCGAAAAAACCCCCCCCAATTACCCTTAGACCCCCCAGTTCCCCACAAAATTGACCCCAGACCAACTTGAGACTCCCCAAATCCCATCAGACTGCCCCAAATCCCCCTCAGACCCCTCAATCCCCCCAAACCCAAAAAAATCCCCTCAGACTCCCCTAAATGCCCCCCAGACCCACATCAGAAACCTCCAGATCCCCTCAGAAACCTCCAGATCCCCTCAGAAACCCCCTCAGTTCCTCTCGCAATCCCCCCAAAATCCCCTCAGATCACCTCAATTCCCCTCAGATGCACCTAAAGCCACCTGAGAACGCTCCAGACCCTGTCAAGCTTCCCCCAAAGCTCCCTAGAGCCCCCTCACTCCCCCCCAAACCCCCCGCACACCCCCTATTCCCTGTCACAGCCCCCCAGGTTCCCCCGGCCCCACCTCAGCTCCGCCTCAGCAGCTCTGACCTCAACATCTCCCGCCTCCGCCGCGCGCGCGGGCTCCCCCAGCCAATCCCTGCGCCGCGCCCCGAACCAACCAATCACCGCGCCGCACTTCCCCGAACCACCCAATCACCGCGCGGCTCCCCTCAGCAACGCCCGCCTCCGCCGCGCCGCTGCAGCCAATCAGAGGCGAGCCGCAGGCGGCGCCCCTCGGCCGCCGGTGCCGGGCCCCCGGGGGGTCTGGGGAGGGGCCGGGGGCGCTGAGGCGGCACCGGGGGCCGGGAGGGGTCTGGAGCGGGGCTCTGGGAGGGGTCGGGGGGTTTGGGGAGGGGTCGTAGGGAGCTCTTTGGGGGTCTGGGGGGGCCCTTGGGGGGATGTGGGAGGGGTTTTGGGGGGCCTGGAGTGTCCTGGGCCGGGTTTGGGAGGGGCTGGGGGGTCCTGGAAGGGTCCCGGGGGGATCTGGGGAGGGGCCTTGGGAAGGGTCTGGGGGGGTCTCAGGGGACAGCCTGGGCTGGGCCCGATTGGGGTCTGGGGGCTCTCAGGGGGTTCTGGGGGGGCTTTGGGGGTCCTGGGCCAACCTTGGGGGGCTCTGGGGGGGTTTGGGGTTCCTGGAGGGGTCCCGGGGGGTCCCAGGCCCACCCTGAACCGGGGTCTGGGGGTTTCGGGGAGAGGGGGCACAACAGGGGTTCCCCCTCCCCCGTTTTTTGGGGTCTCCCAAGGTGCCCCCTCCCCAAAAAGCTCCGAGGGCCCCCTGAAGCGGCTCCTGTTCCACCGGCCGGTGCCCCTGAGCCAGGACGGCCCCAGGGAGCGTGGGGGGATTCTGGGGCGGCTTTTTTGGGATTGGATTTTGTGGGGATTTTGGGAGAGTTTTGGGGGATTCTGGGGTGGCTTTTTTGGGTTTTTTTTGGGGGGGATTTTGTTGTTTAGGGTGAAATTATTTGGTTTTTAAGGAGAATTACTGGGTTTTGGGGGGGGTTGTGGATTTGGGGAATTGTAGATTTTGAGGGATTTTATTTGGATTTTGCAGGGGGTTTGGTTTTTTCGGGGGATTCCTTGAAATTTTTGGGAGTTTTTTAATTTCAGTGGGTTTCACTGGTATTTTGTGGGATTCTCTGGGCTTTTGGAGTATCTTACTGTAATTTTTAGAGTCTTTTTGGGGTTTTTGTGGAATTTTGGGGGACCTTGCATGGTCTGAGGGGGCTTTGGGGCATTCCCTGGGTGTAGGGAAGGGCTGAGAGGCCCCAAGATCTCCTTAAAAGCCCCAAAAGTCAAATAAAACCCATGAAATCCCAATTAAATCTCACAGAATCCCATCAGGACATCCTAGAATCCCAATAAAAGCCCACAAAATCTCTTGAAATCCCAACAAACTCCCCAAAATCCCAATTAAACCTCACAAATTCCCCATAAATGTCCCCAAACCTTCAAGAAACTCCACAAATCCTCCCAAGAACCAAAGAAATCCTGACAACACCGACAAAACCCAAAAAAATCCACAAAAAAACCCCAAAAATTCCTCAAACAACCTAGACCTCAAAAGAATCCATCTAAACACCTGGAAAATTCCAGTAAGGCTCCCAAAATCCCCCAGGAATTCCAATAAAACCCCCCTAAAAATTCCAGAGATTCCCACAAAATCCCCACAAAATCCCAGTAAAACCCCCCGAATTTAAAAAAGAACCCAAAAAAATTAATAAACCTCCAAACTCTCCCAGAAAAACACCCCCCCTCAAAGCACCAATAGAGCCCCCCAGAATCCACAACCCCCCGGAATTGCCCAGCTGCCCCAAAGGCAATCATTGTCTGCACAGCCCGCAGCGATTGCCCCTCAACTCCCAGCACAATGGCCCGAGGCCAAGCGAGCCCCAAATGGCCGAGCCCTGCCGAGCCCTCCCTGCTCCCTCCCAGTCCCGCCCGGGCCCGTCCGGGGCCGCGGCCAAAACTGCCCGGAGCGAGCGCGGAGGGCCCGGAGCGAGCGCGGAGCCGCTGCCGGGCTCGGCCTCAGGCTCGGCCCCTCGGGGGCATTTTGGGCCGGGCGGGGCAGCTTTAGGCTGGGCTTCAGCTCCCGCCAGGGATCCCCAGCCTGTGCGGGGGCATTTGAGGCCCCTTTGGCTGAATTTCGGCCCAATCTGGTGGGCTTGAGGTGGGATTTGGGATCCCTTTGGATGATATTACACCCATGTGGGTGAATTTAATCCAGGGTGAG
The DNA here is from genome assembly GCF_015832195.1 of Motacilla alba alba. Classification (NCBI taxonomy): domain Eukaryota; kingdom Metazoa; phylum Chordata; class Aves; order Passeriformes; family Motacillidae; genus Motacilla; species Motacilla alba. The sequence continues at coordinate 1,193,736 of NW_024037405.1, forward strand.
TGATTTTAGGTCTCTGGTTTTGGTGATTTTGGGCTCATTTGAGTAGTTTTTTTGCCTCTTTGAGAGACTTTACACCAAACGAAGTCATTTAGGTTGACTTTAGGTCTTCTTGTGTTGGTTTCAGGCACGTGTGGGTGATTTTAGGTCAACTCAGGTGATTTCTGACAAAACCGGATGAATTTGAGGCTCATTCAGGAGATTTGAGGCTGAAGCAGGTACGTGCAGCGTGGATTTTAGGCACATTTTTGAGATTTAAGGGTGATTTTAGGCCATTGTGAGGGAGGTGTAAACCAGTTTGGGCAATTCTAGGTGCCTTTGGTTGGATTTTCGACCCCTTGGATAATTTAAATCTTCTTTGGCTGACTTTAGGCCACAGCTGGCTAATTTCAGCTGCATTTGAGGCCCTTTTGGGTGATTTGAAGCCAAACCGGGCCCTTTTGGAGCCGCGCGTCCCCTTGGCCCCGGCCCTTTCCCCTCACGGTTCCCGCCCTTTCCTTGCCCCCTTTCCCCTCAGGGTTGGGCCTTGGGGAACGGGGAGGAGGAGGAGGGAGGGAGGAAGAGGCCGAGCGGCAGCAGGAAGAGCAGGAGAAGGGGACAGAAGGAATCTGGTGCCTCTGGCGCTGCCTGAAGTGGCCGCAGCCCCGGGAGCATCGCCCCCCGTGCCGCAGGTGCCCGGGCAGGGGGAGCTGGGCCCAAATCTGCCGGGGGGTGCCTGGCTTTGGGGTTTTTTGGGGGGGATGTTTGGCGCTGGCAGGGCTGCAAAGCCGAGCCACAGATGGCCCTCGGGGGGACATGGGGGGTCCCCGGGAGGTGATTTTGGGGTGTCCTGGGGCTGGGAGTGGCTGCTCCCAGTATGAGCCCAGTTGGTCCCAGGCACTCAATATGATGATGCAATTTGGTCCCAGCAAGGACCCAGTTGCTCCCAGTTCTTCCCACTTTGATCCAGTCTATTCTCAGTTCCTCTCAGTTGCCCCCAGCATAGACCTAGTCACTCCCAGTATGATCCCATCACTCCCACTTGTTCCCAGTTCCCCCAGCACATTCCCAGTGTGGTCCCAGTTACCACCATATGGTCTCAGACACTCCCAGTATATCCCAGTTGCCCTGAACATGCTCGTAGTCATTGCCAGGCACTCCCAGTTAGCTCACTGTGGTTCACTTGACCCCAGTTCTATCCCAGTTGCTCCCAGTTCCTCTAATAACAGCTCCCAGCATGGGCCCAGCTGTTCCCAGTGTGGTTCCATCACTCCACTGTGGTTACAGACCCTCCCACTATGGTCCCAGTTGAACCCAGTTGCCCCTGCTATAGTCCCAGTCACTCCCCAGATGATCCCAGTCCCTCCCAGCATGGTCCCACTCACTCCCAGTTGCCCCCAGGGTGGTCCCAGTTCTCCCCAGCATGGTCCCAGCTATTCCTAGGGTGGTTCCAGTCCCCCCAGGATGGTGACAGACACTCCCAGTATATGCCAGTTGCCCCCAGCATGTCTGCAGTCATTTCCAGGCACTGCCAGTGGCCCCAGTAAGGTGTCAGTGATCCCAGTGGGATCCCCCAGTCATGCCCAGAATATCCCAGTTGCCTCCAGCGTGCATCCAGTCCTTCCCAGTTGCTCCAGTTTGCTTGCAGCATGATCCCAGTTTCTTTCAGCTGCTCCCAGTAGCCCAAAGTGTGATCCCAGTCGCTCGGTTTCAACCCCAGGATGATCCCAGGAAGCTCCAGTTTGATCCCAGTCACATGGCAGCCCTCCCAGTGTGGTCCCAGTATAATCCCCGTTGCTTCCAGTCTCTCCCAGTGTGGTCCCAGCTGCCTCCAGCATGGTTCCAGTTGCTTCCTGGATCAAGCCAGTCAGTCCCAGTCTGATGCCATTTGCTCCCAGTGTGCTCCCAGTTGCTCCCAGTCAGGCCCAGTGTGGGGGATGATGTGCAGGGTGTGTTCCCAGTCACTCCCAGATCCTCCCAGTGTGATCCAAATGTGAGCCCAGTGTGCTCCCAGTCGCTGCCAGTATGAACCAGTTGTGCTCCACATGGTTCCAGTTGCTCTCTTGCACCCTCACTGTCGTTCCAGTCACTTCCATTGCAGCCCAGTTCCCTGCAGCATGTTCCCAGTGACTCCCAGTTTGTCCCGGTAGGATCCCATTTGCTGCCAAGCACTCCCAGTCAGCCTCAGTGTAGTGGCACTGACTGCCAGGATGATCCCAGTCACCTCCAGCATGATCCCAGTTGATCCCAGTATAAGCCCAGTTGTTTCCAGTCACCCCCAGCATGCAGCCAGTCACTCCCAGTTGCTCCCAGTTGGGTTTTTGGGGGATGTTTGGAGAATGCAGCAGTCCAAGGCTGAGCGGGAAAGGCCCCTTGGGGGGACATTGGGGGTGCCGGTGGCGGCTGCCGGCAGAGGCAGCCTGGAGGAGCAGAGCCCTGTGTCCGCCAGGAGCCCAAAGTGGGGAGCCCAGAGAGGGGGGAGCGGCGCCATTGGCGGGAGCCTCAAGAGCCCGGAGAGGGGCAGGGGGGACTCCTTGGAGCCCCTGCAGCCCAAAGCAGAGAGTGAGGGGAGAAGGGAGCCCAAAAGGGAGCCCAGAAAGCCCCGGCATCCCTGCATGGGGAGAGCGGAGAGGGGGCAGCTTTTGGGATTGCTGGGACTGCCAGCAGCCTGGGCAGGGCGGGCACCCAGGAGAAGGGGGACCCCCAATGCAAGCGTGACCCCAGCAGCTGGGACAGGGGGAAGCCCCGAACACCAGAGGGGAGGGAGCAGGGACGGGGAACTCCTGGGAGGCTTTTCCAGGGCTGAATCTTGGTGTTTGGGAGGTTTTTCTGGAGCCCAGGTGGCCGGTGACTTGTAGAGCTGGACTTGGGCAGAGGGACCTTGAAACTCACCGTGCTCATCCCTTATTTTCCCCAAACCAGGATTTCCCATTGCCAAGCCCTGGGAGGCTGTGAGGAAGAGGAAGATGCCCCGGGACACGCAGGCAGGTGAGGAGGAAGTCAGTGCCCCTTTGCCCCTGTGTCCTGCTCCATCTCCCAGCCCAGCAGGGCCCCGGCTGCAGCACAGCCCCTGTGCCGGGGACGCCCTGGGGCATCTCCTTGCCCTTGCCTGTGGCCCGGAGGCAAATGCCATCCTCTGCTTGTCCTTCCTCCCCCAGAGCAGGAGCTGAGGCTGGAGAGCAGGGAGGACAAATCCCCGGGGCAGAAGCTCGTGGCAGAGGCCGTTTGGAGCGGCTCCACGGCGCAGGAAGCCAACGGGGAGGAAAAGGCCCGGAGATGCCGCACGAGGAGGGGCTGCAAAGGCAGATGGCGGCGATCTGAGGGGGAAAGACCCAGCCTGGGCCGGGAAGGCGGCCGAAGATGGAGCCAGAGCTCGGAGCTGGTGCTCCATGAGCAGCCCCATGATGGGGAGAAGCCCCACACGTGCGTGGAGTGTGGGAAGAGCTTCAGGTGGAGCTCTGAGCTGATCAAGCACCAGAGGATCCACACTGGGGAGAGGCCCTACGAGTGTGATCAGTGCAGGAAGAGGTTTTCCACCAGCTCCAATCTCCTCGTGCACCAGCGCACGCACACAGAGGAGAGGCCCTTCCGCTGCCCCGACTGCGGGCAGGGCTTCAGGCACAACTCCAGTCTTTTCAGGCACCGGCGCATCCACACTGGGGAGAGGCCCCACGAGTGTGAGGAGTGTGGGAAGAGCTTCAGGCACAGCTCCAGCCTGATTCAGCACCAGAGGACCCACACTGGAGAACGGCCCTACAAGTGTAGGGAATGTGGGAAGAGCTTCAGCCAGCAATCCAACCTGATTGTCCACCAGACGATCCACACTGGGGAGAGGCCCTACGAGTGTGATCAGTGCAGGAAGAGGTTTCGGATCAGCTCCCATCTCCTCCTGCACTATCAGAGTCACACAGAGGAGAGGCCCTTCTGCTGCCCCGACTGCGGGAAGGGATTCAAGGACAACTCCACCCTCATCAGGCACCGGCGCATCCACACCGGGGAGAGGCCCTACGAGTGTCCCCAGTGTGGGAAGAGCTTCTCCAGGAGCTCTACCTTGAGCCAACACCAACGGAGGCACCGGTAAGGGAAGCCCTGCGAGTGCCCCGAGTGCGGGAAGAGCTTCGTGTGCTGCTCCAGCTCCATCCCCCGCTGGAGGAGCCACGCTGGGCACAGCCCTGGTGACCCGCATTCCCTGTGATCCATGCTGGGAACACACCTGCCTGCTTCTCTTGGTTTGGCCTTAATTTCTTTCTCTTCTCCATCTCTTTGCCCTCCAAAAGCCAAGCGGGATGGATCTGTCACCTCAAAACCACTCAAATCCCTCTGAAGACAACTGAATTTTAACCCATGAAGGCTCAATCCCACCTCAAGTTGCTTCTTCCCTCCTCAAAAAACCTCAATCCCACACCAAACTCACTCCATTCCACAGCCGCCAGGGTGGGATGGGGTTGGGAGGGGATTGGGAGCAGTGGGATCCCAGTTTGGAGCAGGGGTGGGGATTGTGTGGGGCTGGCTGGGTGGGATGGGTTTGACAGCAAATAAAACTTTGAGAGTTTCTGATTTCTGTCCCGTTCATTCTCAGTCAGCTCTGTTTGCAGAGTGCCGCCTTCTCAGCTGATGAAATTCCTGTAAAAATCCCATTTTTTAAATCATCCAACCCAAACAATCCAAAAACCAATATCCAAATAAAACCACACACCCACAATTAAATTTTTAAAAATATTTTAAAAATTTTAGAGACTTTGGGTTGTTATTGAAGTTTAATTGCTTGGTTAAAATATATGAGCAATTATAGTGGTGTTGGTTTTGTGTTTAGCGTATTTGTAATATGAATTGTTTTACTAAGGTGGGTTAGATTGTATGTTTGGTTTTTTAGTTATTTTTATCTGAAGTATATTGGTTATTGAGGTAAAACTTCAAAAGGTATTTTTTGGTATATAATTTGTTTATTTATATGTATTGGTAATGTTATAGCAATAGTTGTTGTTTTGCTAGAATCTTTATTGGAGTATTGTAAGGAAGAGTTGAAATTATTATATTTAATTTTTATTCTAATTTCTTTCATTTTAAGTACAATCAATTGATTTATAATGTTAGTATAATTTGTTGAGAGAATAAGAAGGAAGTTCAAGAGCAGGAACATTTTTTTCCTGGCTGGGAACTGGAATTCCAGACCCTGGGAGTGTGTGCAGGACCACCCAGACTGGGCTCAAACATGGACTGGGATCAAACATGGGCTTGGATGGCACGGGCTGGGAAAAAGCACTGGCTGCCCTTGGCTCCTTTGGCTCCCATCCAGGTCTAAAGGCGGCCCCACCAAGCTGGCTGGATCCTGTTTGGGGGTCCCATCCCCTCTTTTCCCGCGCTCTGCCGCCCCTTCCCCATCGTTGTCCCAGTCCCCAGTCCCCTCCCCCGTGCTCGGTTTTGGGGGTTCCAGGCCCCTCCTGCTCCGTTTGGGGGTCCCGACCCACCCTTGGTTTAATTTGGGGCCCCCGGCGCCCTTCTCAGCGCGCCCCCCGCTGCCCCCGCGGCCGGGGGGGCTCCCAGCGGCACCAGTGCCCCCAGTGCGGCCCCAGCTGCCCCCGCACGCCCCATGCCCATGGCCAGGGTCACCTCCCCCCTGCCCAAATTCCGCTGGCGGGGAGCGCGGGGCGCTGCGGGCCCGCCCGGACACTGATGAGTCAGAGCCGCGCCGGGCGCTGATTGGCTGGGAGCCGCCGGGCGGGGCCAGGGCTTTGCCGAGTTTCTGCCCGGCAACTGTGTCGTCACCAGCGCCGCGCGCTCCCATTGGCCAGAAGCTGCTTCGCGCTGGCCGCGGGAGCAGCTGCGGACCCCCGCGAGCCCCTCGGGTTTGGGGCTTTCGATCCCCCCTCGGCCCTCGGGGCGGCCCTGGGGCCACCCCAGCACCCCCAAAATGGGGAGGCTCCCCGGAGCCCTTCGGAGCCGCCAGCAATGGGCTGGAAGCGGCAGCAGCCGCCCCAGAAAGGGATCGAAGGCTCCGCGCCGGGAATGGGGGAGGCTCTGGGGATGGCTCCGATCCGGACTGGGGCGGGCTGCGATTGAGGGAGGCTCCGTTCAGCGCCTGCGGAGGGGCTGCGGCTGGGGAGGGGCCCGCGACTGTGGGCATGGGTCCATCCCGGGACTGGGCCGGGCTCTCTGCCCTTCCCGATCCCAATCCCGTTCCAGTTCCCAATCCCGATCCCGCCGCTCTTTCCAGGGAATGGCTCCGATCTCAACTCCGACCCCAAACCTGGGGGGGGACAAACATTGGGGTCAAACACCCAAAATCCTGGGGTCAACTTCCCCCGACCCCAAATCCTGGGGTTTGAAACATCTGGGGTGTCCAACTGCCCTGATCCCAAAGTTTGGGGTCAAACCCCCTGATCCCCAAATCCTGGGGACAAAAACCCCCTAATTCCAAATTGCAAATCCCAAACCTCCAAATCCTGAACCCCCCACCCCCGACATGTCAAACCAGCCCAAACCCCAAATTTTAGGATCAAACCTCCACAATCCCCGAAGTTTGGGGCCATGACCCCCCCAATCCCCAACCCCTCAAACCCACTCCAGCCCTGGGGGCACAGTGGGGTTTGTTTTGGGTTTGGGGTTGTTTGAGGTTTGTCTGGGGCAGCTCCAGGTGCAGTGTCTGCAGAGAGGCCCTGGGTACAGCGCTGGGAAAAAAAGGGGGGTTGGGGTGGGAATTGGGGGATTCAGGATGGGGAAAGAATCTGGGTGGGAAAAGGGAATTTGGGGTGGGGAAAGGGGATTTGGGGTGGGGAAAGGGGATTTGAGGTGGAGATTTTGGGTGGAAAAGGGAGAATTGGGGATGGGAGAAGGGATTTGAGGACACACAAAAGATTTGCGGTAGAAAAAGGAGAATTTGTGGTGGGAAAAAGAGGATTTGGGGTGGGAAAAGGAAATTTGGGGAGGACAAGAAGGATTAGGGGTCAAATAAAAAGATAAGGGATGAAAAGAGATTTTGGCATTGAGAAAAGGAGGATTTGGAATAAAGAAAGGAGGATTTGGGCTGAGCTGAACTGACCTGGGGTAGCAGGGGAATGGGGGGTGGTGTGGGGCAGGGTCAGGACCATTTTTGGAGGCAGTTTTCTGGGATTTTGGAGTACCTCTCTGGGATTTTGGATCAGTTTTATGGGATTTAGGGTGTTTTGGGGTGGTTTGGAGGGATTTCAGGGTGTTTCTATGGGATTTTGGGGCAGCTTGAAGGCATTTGAGGTGTTTTGGGGCAGCTTTAGGGGTATTCAGGTGCAATTTCAAAGGCTTTTGTGGATGTTTGGAAAGATTTGGGGTGTTTTGGGGTAGGTTTTGGGTATGTAGGGGCGGGTTTTGGGCAGTTTTTCAGGATTTTGGGCTATTTCAGGTCTGGTTTCTTGGTTGTTGGTTTTTCTGGGGGGTTTGGGGGTGTTTTGGTGGGGTTTGGGGTGTTCTGGGTCCCTTTTTGGCCAAGGAGCTCTGTGGAGGATCAGTAACGGGCCATCACGCCATGATCAGTGTGATCAAGTGCAGCTGATTTATTGCAAACAGCAAGCCATATTTATACTGTGTGCTGCTGTTCACGCCTCAAGCTAATACAGGATTGGTCAAATCCTTCTACGCACGCAGTTTAATATTTCAGTTAATTTTAGTTAGTCTTTCTTCTCCATGTGTCTCGCTGTGGTTTTCTTGTCTGCCTTTGCATCCTGAACCGTGTGCTTTTCTTTCTCATGGGAAAAAACCATCCATCTTGACCAGGCACCCATGGCCAAACCTGGGCATTCCCTATATCCAAGGATAGCTCCCAGACCAAAGCTGCCAGGACTGACAAGTCTGGCTGGCCTTGGCTTCCTGAGGGCTGGCCCTCATCTGCCTCTGAAACCCTGGGGCTCAGTGCTTTCCTTCCTGATAAAAAGAACTCTTCTTCCTGTCCAGGCACCCACAGCCAAAACTGAGATTCCAGCTCCAAAATGCCCTCAGTGCAAGGACAGCCCCTAGACCAAAGGTGCCAGGAGAGACAGGTCTGGCTGGCTTGGCCTGAGGGTGGCCACCTCTCATCTTCTTCCAAAACACTTGGACGTTACTGTCCTATGGGAAAAAACCATCCATCTTGACCACGGCCAAAACTGGGATTCCACCTCCAAAACTCCATACATCCAAGGATTGCTCCCAAGGGAAAGCTGCCAGGACAGACAGGTCTGGCTGCCCTTGGCCTCCTGGGGGCTGCCTCTCCCCTGCTGCCCAAACACTGGGGCTCGGTGCTTTCCTTCCTATGGAAAAGAACCGTCCTTCTTATCTATGCAGAAACGGCCGGAATTGGGGTTCCACCTCACTGCAAGGCAAAATCTGCCAGTACAGTCAAGGCTGGCTGGCCTTGGCCTCTGGTGGCTGCCCCTGCGACATTTGGGCTGGGTTCTTTCCTTCCCATGGAGATCCCTGTGACACTGTGGGGACCTCCTGGAACCAAGGGGATCCTTGTGGCCCCTCTGGAGCCCATGGAACCAAGGGGATCCTTGTGGCACCTCTGGAGCCCATGGAACCAAGGGGATCCTTGTGGCACCTCTGGAGCCCATGGAACCAAGGGGATCCTTGTGGCCCCTCTGGAGCCCATGGAGCCAAGGGGCCATGGTGACACAGTGGGGCTTCATGGACCCAGAGACCAGTATGGCTCTGTGGGGCCTGATGGAACCATGGAGACCATTCCCACCCTTCAGGGCCTCGTGCCACCAAGGGGCCATTATGACACCTCAGGGCCTCATGGCAGCAAGGGACCATTGGGAGCACAGTGAGGCCCCATGGAGCCCAGGGAAGATGGACCAGGTCTGGCTGGCTTGGCCTCCCAGGGGCCACCTGACAGGTCTGGCTGATCTTGGGATGTCAAGGGCTGCCTCTCATCAGCTCCTGGAGCACTGGGGCTCCGTGCTTTCCTTGCTATGGGAAAGAACTGTCACTCTATTTCAGATGCCCATTGACAAAATTGGTATTCTCCCTAAAAAAATTCCTATTTGCAAAGGTATCTCATAGAACAAAAACCTGCCAGCTCTGGCTGGCCTTGACCTCTGGTGGTCACCTCTCATCTGTTCCGAAGCAGAGGGTCTCTGTCTCTTCATTCCTATGGAAAAAAAAAAAAAAAACAGCCTTCTTGTCCAGGCCAGTGACCATGACCAGAATTATAATATGACCTCCCAAATTCTGTCTATCCAAGGATTGCTCCCAGACAAAAGTAGCCAGGACAGACAGGTTGGGCTGGCCCTGTCCTCTGGTGATTTTCTTAGACAATGAGCTGAATGGTTTCATTTGGAAACACCTTGGAGAGGGCCCAGAGAAATTCCGACGTGGGGTTTTGAGGCCTTGGGCACATGAGCACTACATATGGACAACGGAGCTCTGCGCTCTGTGCTGTTCTGGTGGTTTTGCATCACAGAAGTGATGATCTAAGAGAAGCAATTTCCTCTGTGTCTGACAAAAAAACAATCAGTAATTAGCTTTGAGAATTGACAGTCTGTTAAACCACTAAGGAAACTGTACACGGCTCTGTGAAGACACACGTTAAAGACGAGAAGGCCTGGGAGGGTCTCTTTCCCTTCCAGACAGCAGAGAGGTAACAAGGCCGGCCCGGCCCCCATCTCAGCCACGGCAGCCCAGGCGGCTCCTGCCGTGGGGCCGGGCCCCTTCCCAGGGAGCCCCCAGGCCCCATCGGCTGCCGGGCAGGGGAGGGGAGGCCGCGGGGCCGAGGCCGGGCCGGGCCCTGGCTGTGGTTGTGAACATCTGGGCACTCCTGAGCCCTGCCCCGCCGCCAGCCTGGGCCGAGCCAGGATCCGCCAGGCCCCAGGAGCAGCCCCGGGCCGAGCCAGGATCCGCCGGGCCCCAGGAGCAGCCCCGGGCCGAGCCAGGATCCGCCGGGCCCCAGGAGCAGCCCCGGGCCGGGCCAGGATCTGCCGGGCCCCAGGAGCAGCCCCGGGCCGAGCCAGGATCCGCCCGGCCCCAGGAGCAGCTCCGGGCCGGGCCAGGATCCGCCAGGCCCCAGGACCAGCCCCGGGCCGAGCCAGGATCCGCCCGGCCCCAGGAGCAGCTCCGGGCCGAGCCAGGATCCGCCGGGCCCCAGGAGCAGCCCCGGGCCGGGCCGGCTCGGCCAAGGTTCTGCTGTCATTGGGGTTCACCCACAACCCCCGGGCAGGGGCAGGAGAAGCCATCGGCCCCCGGCCGTGCTGCTGCTGAGTTCTGGCCGGGCTGCTGAGATCCTGGCCCTCTCCCCAGCGCGGCCCATCCTGACACAGCCCCAGCGCAGCCGCTGCAGAAACCTCCATGGTAAAACAGCTCCGGCTGCACGTACCGAGCCCGGCCGGGGTCACGTAACCATCTGCAGGCCCTGGGCGAGATATGAACTCTTTCAGTGCTTCCATCCTCCCTCGAGGGATAGAAAAGGACAAAGGGCAGGCACAGAGAGGAGCAACATGAAGACACCGAGCTCATGAAGGGGAAGTTGAGTCCCAGATTGGAGCGATGAGGAGATGCCTTGATCTTGGGGCTGGAATCCTCTCGTAAAGCTGTGGAGAAGGATGTAATTGTTACATCAGACTCTCTTTTTCCCTATATCGCATTGAAAAGTATGGGGAGAGGACTTGTTCAGCAAAGGCCTCCATGCTGAAGTGAGCAAATGTTGAAGTGGCTGTGATCCCATGAGAAGTTTGAACAGAGAGAGAGCAGAGTGATGAGACCCTGTGCCCTCAGGGAGAAAAGAAGAAGATCTCTGTTCCCAGAGATGAAGATGATTCCAGAAATAGACAAAGAGAACCTTTGCTCTTGAACAGCTCATCTTTAAACTAATACCCCATAAGCTGACATGGCCCATAAACACAGCTGTGGGAAAAGCTGTCAAAAAATGGGAGGGACTTCATGATTGCAAAATTTTCCAGGTGGCTGCTATTCGTGGAAATGAAAAGCCATGAGAGAACGGTTTTCTTGTGGAGGAGTCTCTACAACATTAACAAGAGGAACTTCTCTCCCTAAGTGGACTGAAGAAAGAATATTCTAGAGGTGGTAAACTGACTGAAAAAATTAGGTTTTGTCTCCTTACATTGTCAATAGGAAAGAAAAGGTTGTAGGGAGAGGAGAAGTGTTCTGAAAGTTTTGTTCTGATTCTTATTGCTCTTTCTTTTAGCTACTGTTAATAAAATTTTCTTTACATCCTTTGGAAGTTTTCAGCCTCCTTTGCCTTTCTCCTACCAGGAAATGAGCAAGTATATTCTAGTGAGTGCACTGGTAATTAGCCAGCACTGAACCCACCACACTAATTGATGCATTGGCCAAGAAACCTCAAAGTGGTGAACCAAAACCACTACAGAAACCTTCCTGATGAACTGCACTAGAGCAGAGGGAAATCAAGGCAGAGCCATGGTTTGTTAGAACTTGCTTGATCCTAATGAGCCCCGTGCTGTATTTGGAGCTGAGCCCTGGAGCCTCGGGGCCTGAGAGGAGATTGCACAAACCTTTCCAGGAGCCAAAGGCAGAAGGAACACCCCAAGTGTCTCCAGGCATCAATGGGTCCCACTGAGGTCCATCCCCAACACAGGCTCCTCATGGACTCCTTGGAGGAGAGAATTGGAGGCCAGGGGTGCACAAAAGCCTCTCAGAGACTCAGTGTAGAAAAGAAATTCCAAAGTACCTCAAAGTATTAATGAGCCCCACGGAGTGTCAGTACAAAGCTCTCAAGGGACTCGTTAAAGCAGATAATTGGAGCCGTGATTGCAGGAACCTCTCACAGAGTCTGTATCAAAAGGGAAACACCAAGTACCTTAAAAACCTGAAGTACCTTGAAGCATTAATGAGCCCCACTGAGTGCTGCTACTGATAAAGACTCTCAGGGGACTAATTACAGCAGATCATTGGAGGCCATGATTGCACAAAGCTCTCAGAGACTCCAAGGCAAAAGCAAAGCCCTTTGAAAACCCTGCAGTCCCTGGGAGCATGAAGGAGCCCCCAGGGCCATTCCTGGCCAAGGCTCCCCAGGGACTCCTTCCAGCCCATCCTTGAGGCCACTGGGATGTGGGCTAGGGGGGATGCTGAGGGCAGGACAAGGGGCTGACAGTGCCCAGCCTGGCTGGGGCTGTGCCAGGAGGCCCCAGTGCCTCAGGCCAAGGTGTCTCCTCCCAGCCCTTGGTGGCACAGAGCCTGCTGTGCCCCAGGGCACCAAGACTTGGCTTCTCTTTGTCCTCACCTGTCATCACTGCCTGCAGTTCTCTGCTCTGCCTGGGGCCTGGGGACACTTTCTCAGTCGTGCCCCTCAGTGGGACCCATTTAAAGGAAAAGAAACTTTGGAGTTGGATTCTGACTGTGAATTCTTGAGAGGTTTCTTCAGCTCCCTCTCAGGGACTGCTGTTCAGGGCCTGAGCACAAAGCCCCAGAGGGTGATTGAAGTCCTGGTGCTGTGTCTGTGCTGCTGGGCTGGGCCGGGCTCCTGGCCCAGAGGCAGCTCCTGGCAAGGGCAGCGCTGCAGAGAGACAGCTCTGGCCAGGAGCAGCTCCTGGGCACAGCCCAGCAGGGCTGGGGCACTGCCTGCAGCCAGCCCGGGCACAGCACAGGGGCACAGAGGGGTTAAACTCAGCCTGGGCTGGCAGCACAGAGCAGAGCTCACTGAGGGCTCCCTGGAGCAGAAATCATCCCAGCTTTGAAACAGTCATTGCCCGGCCGTGGGAAGAGAAGCTGCAGCTCCTGCAGGGATCTCCCGGAGCTGGCACATCCCACAGCTTTCAGGAGCTTTCAGGAGGACTCTCAGAGCTGCTCCAGGGCAGGGATGTGGCCCTGGGGCCGGGCTGGCTTTCCCTGCTGCCCCAGCCCAGGCACAGCCCAAGGCAGCTCCTGCTGCCAGGCTCTGCTGCAGGGCTGAGCAGCCGCGGGTGCAGCCAGGGGTGCCCAGGGCTGTGCTGCAGAGCAGGCTCCTGCAGCCCAGGGCGCTGAGCTGGGGCAGGGACTCTGCTGCCTGCCAGGGACAGCTCTCAGCCGGCCCGGGGAGCTGCTGCCAGCGCTGGGGAGAAGCTCTGGGGGGAAGGAGCCACCCTGAGCAGGGCAGGTGCTGCTGCTGAGAGGGGCTGGGTGGGGCAGGGCTGCTCCCAGCTCCAGACCAGCCTGGACACAGCTCCGGAGGACACTTCCCAAAGAAGGTAAGCCTGGCATTGCTGGAAAGATCAGGAGCTTTCCTGAGACTCTTTTCAATTTCCTACTTGGAGCAGGGTGGGAAGGTTGGGGTGATGACAAAAGGATTTTTGCTTTTTATACAATTTTCATATATTCATAGCTCTGTCAGCTATTATTATATAGTTATAGATCTCCTTAATTAACTCTAGTATGTTTTCTACCTCTTCTCTTAGATTTTAGAACAATAAGCTGACTGTCTAAACACAGTCCTGAAATACTGTATAGTCTTACTGTCAGGAAGAGGACCTACAAGAACATTCTGTTTTTCAATCAGAATCTGAGCAGTCATAAGAAAAAGTGGGGCAAAGAAGCCCTTGGACCTACTCCAAGGGGTTGACCCAGGGGTGGGCTACTGGGGCAACCAAATCTCCCATTGGATGTTTCTGTAAGATTAATCAACCTTGAAACCAGGGGCCGGGTGTGCCCCATCACCCCTGGGACACGTGGAAGCTTCCAGTCTGGAAGCCTCTAGTCTGGTTTTTCCTTTACTGTTCTAACACTGTTGCAAGGGGTTTTTTTCTCTTTTGATTACAGGCAAGAGGAGAATGAGAGAGGCAGACCCGGAGGTGTAATCAGACACTCACGGAACGTTCTGAGTTGAAAGGGACACACAGGATCATCCAGGTCATGTTTGAACATTTACTGAAACTCCTGATCTGTAACTTTGGGTGTTCAGTCTCTGCTGGGAGCCTCCCAAAGGGCCCTCAGCCCCTCCTCAGACCTGGACAGCAGCAGCCTCACCTTTGCAGGGCCCAGCAGGGCTCTGCTGAGCTGCCCTTGCCCACCTGCAGCCAGAGCATGCCCCAGGCAGGGCCCTGCACACAGGCAGGGTTCTGCAGGGCCGGGCCAGGGCACCCAGGCTGGGATGGGCTCTGTGAGCGCTGGCAGGGACAAGGCTGCTCTCAGGAGGGAATGTCCAGGCCCAGGGAGGTGCTCAGGGAAGGAGAGGGGGCTGAAGAGAGCAGTGCTGGGGCAGGAGGGCACTGTTGGTGTGTGGGAGGTGCCGGGCACAGCTGGGCACGGGAACACTGTCCTGAGTGCCCGGCTGTCTCTGCCCTGCCCTCTCAGGCACAGCCCCACAACATCTTCTCTTGTTTCTGCACGCCCCTGGTATTGTCACTGTGATCTGGTGCTCTCAGGGGGGCTCTGGCATTTGCAGTAGCTGAGTCAGGCACTGCCCTTGGCATTCCTGCCAGGCAGGGGTGTCCATGGGAATGGGGTGTCCAAGCTTCCCTGGCACCTGTGGGGCTGAGGGCAAAGCAGTCCATGGGAAGGGGGAATGAGCTGAGCCCCCTCGCTGAGATCCCATCACGGGCACAGCCGGGGATCTCCTTGCTGTGCCCTGCCAAGCTCTGAGCTGCCCTCCTGGGTGCAAACCTGTGCCAGAGCCTCTGGGAGTTCCCTGAATGTCCCCCGGGGAAGGGCAGAGCTGCCACAGCTGAGGAAATGCTGCTGGGTTTGCCGAGGGAGCCGTGAGTGTCCTTGGCACAAGGGGGTGCTGAGACCTCGCCCAGAGACCTTTAGGGAGGGTGAGACATTCAGGGATCCCTGTGCTCTGGGCAGGGTCTGGTTTATCCCAGGCTGACCCGGGAGTGTGGCTGTGCTCTGATTGCAGCCAAAGGTGCAAAGCCAGGGCAGCTGGGAACAAGCCCATCAGCCCCTGACCTTCCCTGAGCCACAGGGAATCCTTTGCCTCTCTCATCTCTCAGTGGCAAACTCTGAGTGAGGCAGAAATGCTGGGGATTTCTGACCTCAGAGAGACAGGAATGATGAGAGGGTAGGAAAATTCCTTAAACCAGCTCCTGCCATCCTTTAGGCTTGGGAGTGAAAATGCTACCAAGCCCTTCTGCAGTAGGAGTGATTCCCCAGACAAATCCTGAATATCCAGCCTTGTCCCTCTGCCACAGGGACACAAACCCAGGGCAGCGGGGCAGGGATGGCTCCTCGAGAGCCCCCCATGCACAGGCCTGGCTGCTCCTGGCACACTCAGCCAGCACATCTGGAGCTCAGGCGGGGCCTGGGTGAAGGTTTTCCCAGAGCAGGAACAAGGCTGGGTGAGTCCCAGCGGGACAGTCTGCAGGGAATGGCCCGGGTTTGGCTCAAAGCAGCCTCTCCTGACTTGTCACTGTCCCTTATCCATGAACAGGTCCCCATGTGCAGCCCCAGAAAATGTCCAACAGCAGCTCCATCAGCCACTTCCTCCTGCTGGCATTGGCAGACAGGCGGCAGCTGCAGCTGCTGCACTTCTGCCTCTTGCTGGGCATCTCCCTGGCTGCCCTCCTGGGCAACGGCCTCACCATCAGCGCCGGAGCCTGCGGCCAGCACCTGCACACGCCCATGTTCTTCTTCCTGCTCCACCTGGCCCTCAGCGACCTGGGCTCCATCTGCACCATTGTCCCCAAAGCCATGCACAATTCCCTCTGGGACACCAGGACCATCTCCTACTCAGGATGTGCTGCTCAGCTCTTTTTCTTTCTGTTCTTCATCTCAGCAGAGCTTTCCCTCCTGCCCATCCTGTGCTACGACCGCTACGTGTCCATCTGCAAAGCCCTGCACTACGGGACCCTGCTGGGCAGCAGAGCTTGTGCCCACATGGCAGCAGCTGCCTGGGCCAGTGCCTTTCTCACTGCTCTGCTGCACACGGCCAATACATTTTCCCTGCCCCTGTGCCAGGGCAATGCCCTGGGCCAGTTCTTCTGTGAAATCCCCCAGATCCTCAAGCTCTCCTGCTCAGACACATACCTGAGGGAATGTGGGCTTCTTGCTTTTAGTGCTTTTCCTTTTTTGGGTTGTTTTGTGTTGTTTTCTCTTACGTGCAGATCTTCAGGGCTGTGCTGAGGATCCCCTCTGAGCAGGGACGGCACAAAGTCTTTTCCACCTGCCTCCCTCACCTGGCTGTGCTCTCCCTGTTCCTCAGCACTGCTATATTATACTACCTGAAGTCCGCCTCCATCTCTTCCCCATCCCTGGATCTGTCAGTGTCCATTCTGTACTCTGGTGGCTTCAGCCCTGAACCCCCTCACCTACAGCCTGAGGAACCAGGAGCTCAAGGATACTCTGAGGAAAATGATGACTCTATCTTTTCAGAAGCAATAAACCCTCTCTTTTCTGCTCACAACCTTCAGAATGTAACTCTTTCCAATCTTGGCTTTTGTTTTGCCTATTTGTTCATTTTTTCATTGGGACCTTTTCTTACTATTTTTCTAGTGTTATAATGTCTTTTATAAGATACTGCAGTATTACTCTGAGCATTTCTACATGAACATCTACTTTTATTTTGTAACACAAAGGCTTTCAGGTGGCTTGTTTCCCTGTGCATTTTAATAAAAACAAGTGTTGGCCCTGACTTGTGTGTCCAAAGCATTTCCTCAGCCCTTCTCTGGCTCTGCAGGAGCAGCGCCTCTGAGCAGAGGTGGAGGGAAGAGGTTCCCAGCACAGCAGCATGGCCAGGGACAATGGCCCTGCCTCTTTCCGCATCTGCTCTTCCCAGCTCCACACTCCCCTTCTCAGCCCTGCTGTGAGCATGAGGCCGGAGTGCTCTGGCAGCTGGGTCACTGTCCTGCTGCATGTCCATGCTGTGACCTCAGGCAGGGACAGGCCATGGGCACTGCTGGGACACAGCTGGGCTCCAGCAAGCAGCTCCACCACCAAAGGGCATCTCCTGAGCGCAGGGCAGCAAGGCTTTGCTCTCCTCCAGAGCCTCTCTGAGGACTCTCAAGAGGCTCCTTGTGTTCCTTGTTCTCCCAGGGCTGTGGGATGAGATCAGGCCACACTGTGGCCTTCAGAGGACTCAGGTCTCTGGGTCAGGTTTTGATGGCCAGTGCCCATCAGATACTGAATGGTCTGTGCTGAACCTTCCTGGGGCTCTGCAGCTTGTGCCAGGGCTGATGGCAGGGGAATGTTTGTCTGGAGGGCCTTGGGAGCTGCCAGGAGAACACAGGGGACCTGCAGGGACAGAGTGTGCCAGGAGCAGCAGGGAGTGGAGCTCACTGGGCACAGGGCTGGCCAGGGTGGGGTCACCTGAGATCAAGGACTGAATGTCTGCTGTGAGCCAGGAGAGCTCTGCAGCCCAGGGGACACAGCAGGCCCAGGGAAAGGAGTCCGGGCACTGACTCCTCTGACCTCAGGGAACTCCCCCAGGAGGATCCAGGGCAGCCCCAAGCCCATCTGGCAGCCCTGGCACAAGGCAGGCACCTCTGAGGCCCCTCCATGGCCCCGCAGAGCCTGTGTGGGAGGGGGTCAGTGCAGGGAGCAGCATCAGCTGCCTCTGTGTGCCAGGCTGAGCAGCAGAGCCCAGCAGAGGCAGCCCAGGGCCCCGGGCAGCACAGCCCCCGAGCTCTGCAGAGCAGCAGCCCCAGCTCGGGGCTCTGGGGAGCAGGGCAGGGGCTGCAGCAATGGCTGCTCAGGCCAGCACAGACCTGTTCCCTTGGCAAAGGCTCTGGGGGCAGCTGGCATGGGCCAGGAGCAGAGCAGGAGCCCGTGGGTGTGCAGAGGAGCCCTGGCAAGAGGCTGCCGTGTCCTGGGCCAGTAGGAGCTGCCTGAGGAGCCCTGGGGCCAACTCTGCTGCTGTGCTGGGCAGCGGGGCTGGCCCTGGGGCTGCAGGAGCTGCCTGAGCTGAGCATCTGCTGAGCATTCCAGACACAGAGTGGCTGTGTGTCCCTGACCTCCAGTGCCTCCAGTTCCTGCTGCAGGGCTAGACAGGGTTTGTTGCAGTGTGTTTTTGTTTTATTAGTATGATTATTGTTTGATTTATGATTCTGTATTTTCCTTATACTGTTTTTTTGGTTTCTGCCCCTTCCCCAGAACTTTCTTTACTCCTCCTGGCAGGAAATGCCAATCTCTTCTCAAACCTGCCTTCCCTCGAGAAACTTCCCTGTCAGTTTTGTATTTCTTTAAACTTCATTAGTTCACTGAAACTGTTCTTTTCCCTTGGAATTCCTCATTGGTTGATATTTGAATGCCTGCCTTGTATTTTATCTCTAGTTCTCCTCATTAGTCAAAGATTGTATCCTCCCCACAGCCCTCCCCTTGCTTACAAGCTTTGTCAGCCCCAAACTCGGGGTCCTGGGATGTTTATGGGGAAGTTTTACCATCAAATAAAATTATCCCAGGAACCGTGGTGCTGCTCTTTTGTTTTGCACTGCACCTTCCCTGGCAGCTGGGCATTTGCAGAGCCCGAGAGGGGACTGTCGCTTCCCAGTCACCATTTAGCTGGGACGAACAACAAGGGCTGGGCTGCTCTGCTGGGCTGGGGCAGGGAGAGGCTGAACAGGGCAGCACCAGGGAGAGGAAAACCATGGACCCTTGGTTATACAAGTCCCAAGAGTTTCAGAATGGTCTCCATGGTTCCACGAGGCTCCACAATGTCACAATGCCCCCTTGGTTCCATAGGGCCCCACAGTGTCACAGTGCCACTGTAGCAATGGCAATGTACTGTCCAAAGACATACAGTGGAAACTGGTTTATCTAAGGTAAAGTTGTGCCAGCATTGATGAGATGCACAAACAGATTGACCAATTATTTTCCCTTTATTACATTCTATAAAATCCCTTACAGTGATTTGAGTTACACGAGTTACTTTTCCATGTGTGGATATATTGATTCCTCTACACACTATCTGTATTTCTTCCCCATTATTCAATTAGAATACTAGTCCCATTTTTCTCCTTCCCATCATGTTTCGAGCATGTTTCATTTCTGTGCATAACCACAGTGGCCAAATTAAAATTTGAGAGATTTTCCCCAGACATACTGGAATAGCTGATTGTGGTCGTTTCTGGGGTCCCCAGGACGAAGGAGGAATTATTGAATCTGACTCCATGTTCTTAGAAGGCTGATATATGATATGATATGGTATGATATGATATGATATGATATATGATATGATATGAAAGAATGCTATACTAAAACTATACTAAACTACAGAGAAAGGATAGAGACAGAAGGCTTAACAAGAATGATAATGAAAACTCATGACTGACTCCTCAGAGTCTGACACAGCTGGATGGTGATTGGTCATTAAGTAAAAACAATTCACATGAGACCAATCAACCACCCACCTGTTGGACAAACAATCTCCAGACCACATTCCAAAGCAGCAAAACAGGAAAAAGCAATCAGATAATTATTATTTTCATTCTTCTCCTCTCAGCCTCCCAGGAGAAGAAATCTTGGTGAAGGGATTTTTCAGAAAATATCACGATGACAGCTGATGTGAGTGTGGGGACTATGGCCAGGGAAAGGTAAAGATTCGAGCCAGAATTATGATGCTGATCAGAACCCCAAGGGTCAGCATCAGAACTTGAAGATCGTTGGTCCTACTGGCTCTGATGTCCAGGCTCCTTTGGATACCTTCTATACTCCTGAATAGTGAATCCAGGCAGGCTGTTCTTTGATCTTGATTGGCATGAAGGTTTTCAGAAGCACCTGGTGTGATCCATTCCACTTCTCCTCCAGACACTGACCTGGAAAAGCCTTAACAAATACCAAGTCTCCAGGTTTAAACCAATTAATTGCTTGATCCAAAGCTTCACCCCTGGTTTCAAAAACCTTCTTATTAATTTTGTTCAATTGTTTTCCCAGAGTTTTTATGTACCATCTCAAGTATCCTTCTCCTATTTGGCGGATGTCTTCTCCCCTGTATTGAGTTTGATAGGGCCTCTCATATAACATTTCAAATGGGCTTAGGCCTTCCTTAGACCATGGTTTGACACTAATTCTGAGTAGAGCAAGTGGAAGTCCTGTTTCCAAAGCAAATTTGTTTCTTGACAGATCTTTGCTAATTGCTGTTTGATTAAATAGTTCATTTTCTCTACTTGTCCACTGCCCTGTGGATGATAAGGTATGTAATTGCCAGTCTATCCCTAGGGCCTTACTGACTTGAACTATTTGTGCACAGAAATGTAGCTGGTACCCCAAATTGAGGTATAATTTTATTACAGGTACTTCAGTATCTTCTCTAGATTTATTTGTTCTGCATGGGAAAGCTTCCAGCCAACCAGTGAAGGTGTCTATCAGTACCAATGGGTACCTGCACCCCCCTTTTCTTGGGAGTTCAGAAAAGTCACTTTGCCACTGCTGGCCTGGTATATTTCCTTTTTCCAGTTGTACCAATTTTATGCTATTTGTAGTGTTTTGAAACAGAGATTTTTTGAGTTCACTTGAATTAAGCATTTAAAAGGTAGCCTGTGTTGAATTTTAACCTTCTTACTTAAGAAACCTCTACCATGGTACAAAGGGCATAGGAAAATGCAAATTTCTAGAGTTTCTTACATAAAAAAACAATACCAGAGAAGACCAAGAGATACAAAAAGCCCAGATAAAGGAACTCCTCTGTCTCCAAGCTAATTAAGGCCGACAGACCTACTCAGATAAGCACCAAGGGACCAAAAGTGCATGCACAATGGAGAGAAGTTCAAAAGTTCAGCCATGAGGAAGACCACAGCCTTCAGCCTCAGAAGACCACCAGAGACCCCTGTGCGGCCACCACAGCAAAGAACGCATGCCCAGGAGGGCGTGGATCTGATTAGCATACGAGGCGAGGACAGGCGGGGGCAGGGGTTGAATATGCATGGTAAAGTTGTGCCATGTACTGCATATGGAACACCTTTGTGGATAAAGATGTGGGACAGGCTGAAGCTCAGGGCACAAGTTTTCACGGGAGCTATCCCACTTGTGCCGGGCGCTGACATACATACCCACTTCATAACTATATCTGGTTGTGGAGTATATTTATTCCGTGTATCGCTTCAGTTTGTATTATTTTTCTGGCAAGTTGCACACTGCTGAGTGACCTGTTTGGTAATGGTGTACAGATTATGGCCTGTCATGCATTTAGTCAAATCTGCTTACTATGCATTTGCTCCCCAATGAGTTTTATTATGTTCCTCTAGGATTACCTTCCACAATATGTTTGAAGGTATGAGAACCAGGTTGTCAGGTGTAATGAGCACAGTTCCATGCTTGTTTGCTTCTAAGTCCTTCACCAGCTTCATATCTTCTTCATACCACCTGAGTGCTGGTATTCTCTTTCTGTACCCATGGCTTTTCCACCTGGTATCAAAGCCAGTGCCTCAGTCTGAGCCCTTTCTGCCACCCATTTAGCCTCATGGTCTGCCAATCTGTTTCCTAATTCCTGTTCAGTCTTACCCTTTGGGGACCTCTACTGTGCATGACTGCCACCTGTTCCTCTAAATTTACAGCTTCCAATAGACATAAAATTTCTTCAGCATATTTAATTTTCTTACCTCGAATTTCACGCAATCTTCTGTTCCAGACAGCACCCTGAGCAGGCCCTATACCAAATGCACGTCTGGAGTCAGTCCATATATTAATCCTCTCCCCTCCTGCCAATTCCGGGACTCGTAGGTGAATTATCTCTTCTTGCTGCATGGCTATCCCTGCAGGCAAAGGTTTTGACTTGATTACCTTGGGGGTAGTGGTCATTGCATATCCTGCCTTATGAGTCCCTGACTTTATAATGCTGCTTCTGTCTGTGGACCAGGAGCCCTCAGCATCCTCCAGAGGTTCCTCCTTCACATCAGGTCTGCTGGAGTAAAGTGTCTCCATGATTTCCAAACAGCCATGGGCTACAGGTGCCAAAATAGCTCCACTGAGAAAAGATGCTGTGTTACAATATTCGGGTTTACAATATTAACATCTTGTTCTACCAATATGGCTTGATACTTCAGGAACAGAGGAGGGGAGAGCCAGTGACTCCCCTTCTGCTCTAACACCGCAGAGACTGTGTCAAAGTCATTTTCTGGCCCTTAGTGAACTCGCAGGCCTCTTGAATGTTAACAGTCATGGCTGATTCGGCTCACAAGCACCCAGGCCAAGCCTTGCTGACCTCATCCAATGGCTTAGAGAAGTAAGCAACAGCTCTCTTGTATGGTCCCAGTTGTTTGGCTTATGGTAGGGCTGTTCTTGAAATTGAGGGGTAACACTGTTTAGGTTTACTTGGTCTTTCACTCTGTATCTGGATTTTCTCATTCAAAAGCAAATAGCTTCTGACTATCCCGGCTAAAGCCAAATAGGAAAAGGCATCTTTAAAATATAGTATCGTAAACCACACCTGATTACTTTTAAAACTTGGTTAACAGGGCATAGGGGTTTGCTACCACTGGGTAAAAATCCTCCACAATTTTGTTTATTGCTTTTAAATCATGCACTAATCTATAGCTCTTACCATAAGGTTTTTTAACTGGAAGAATGGGAGTATTATATTCTGATTCACATTCTATGAGTAATCCAAATTTCAAAGAAGTATTAATTATTTCTTTTATCTCTTTTTGATCCCCAGCTTTCAATGGATATTGTTTCATTCTAAGAGGGTTGGCTTTTGGTTTCAATCTTATTTCTATGGGAGTTGCATTTTAGCTCAAACTGGTGTCCCTGCTGCTCACACTCCTGGATATACTTGATCCAGGACTTCTTGAGGCACTTTACTTCTCACTTCAGGTTGCATCAATGCCAAGCTTAGTATTTCTGATTTATTGATCTTCCTTTATTTTAGATTTTTTCCTGCCTAAAAGTTATTCCAACTCCTAATAGTTCTAACAAGTCTCATTCCAATAATGATTTTGGGGATTCCAGCATGTATAAAGATTTATGTATCCCAGTTTGTTTACTTATTTGATACTTAATTGGCTGCAAAAAGTACACTTTCTTTTGTAGGCCGGTGGCTCCTATTACTTTTACAAATTCTTTATCCATTTGTATTAGTTCCTGATTTAACACTCAAAGTGAAGTACCTGTTTTGACCAGAAATTGTTTCTTTTTCTTGATTCTCTAACCTAATTGCAACCACTGGGTCTGCTGGGGTAGATTTTCCTGGTCCCTATCATTCGACTACTGCCATCATTGCAGGCTGAGAATGAACCCCTTGTCTGTGTCATAAGAGTATCCTGATTCCCCAAGAATCTGAATTTGGAATCCATCACCTAGGACAATTCTTTTTCCTATGTCCTATTTCTTTACAATAAGCACTCTGATTCTTCAGAGAAGTACAGAAGTTCTTCAGAGATATACTCACTTGGGCTGGGCGTATCTCTGGGTCCCTCAGCCCCTCCCAACGGGGGTTCTCAATAATTCTTGATCTTGTTTTCTCCTTTACTGCCAGCTATACAGCTTTCAGCTCTCCTACTTGTGCATTTCCCATTTCTTCTTCTACTACTTCCAGTCCTGTTACAATGTGGAAAGCAACTGCTTTGTACTTTGATTTCCAATTAATGTGTTTGGCTGAGGCATCAGTGAACCACACAGCTTTGACTTCAGAGTCTGAAGTGAATGCAGGACCACCCAGTAGCAAACTAGGCTTATGTGGATGTTGTAGAGCTAACATGACTGGAGTCACAGCTATCTGTAACTTTGTAGGTTTTGTTGGCCCTTCAGTGACATCCATTTGATCTGTGACCAACTGAGATATATGTATCATTAATGTGTGTGAGGGTCTTGCTATTATAGAAAATCTAGGAACATGATTTCTCTAGTATCCCAGAGTACCCAGTATTTTCTATCCAAAACTGCCATTAGTTTATGTGCAGATGCCTGCACATAAAGTGTGGCAGTGAGATTTGCAATATTTGGGACAGCTACGATGAAAGGTCCCATGTTAGTATTAAGCATTTGATAATCGATTGTTAAATGCCACCTCCTATCTGCTTTTTTCACTAGCCAAACAAGAGAATTGTAAGCAGAATGTATCCTATTTTAAGACCCCTTAGTTTTAAATTTGTAATTACATTGCAACGCTTTCCAGCAGAGTAACAGATAATGTTTTTTCTATTAAAGCCAGTTAAAAAATTTTTATTTTTATCTAAAATTAAAAGTTTTGGGGTTTGGCTTCAGTGGGGGTAATCAAAGAGATTTTAAGCTCCAATGTTAATTACAAATTTTGAAGGTTGCCTCTTTGCTACTACAGCCAACTCTGTTGGGGTGCCATCTCTGAAAAAAGTAATTACTCAACATATGTTCATATGTTTCCTGAGCAGTTATTAGTTCCTGGTTAAACATAATCTATAGCTCCTGTTTTTTTAACCATTGTTCCCTTTATTTTTGTTTGCCACAGGGCAAAGTCCTAGTTTTGCAGCACAGGAAGTGATGATTTAAGAGAAGCTGCTATCAGTGTCCTCCATGTCTGACAAAAAAACCCCAGTAGTAATAGCTTTGACAATCTGCTAAACCACTGAAAGATGTACATGCTTCTGTGAAAAAACACGTTAAAGATGGAAAATCCCGGGAAATCTCTCTTTCTTTTCCCGTCGGCAAAGAGGTGACGAGGGCTGGGCTGGGCAGCCTCTGCTGCAGGGCCAGGCCCCTTCCTGGGGCGCCACCGGGCCCCCATTGCTACCAGGCAGGGAAAGGGGAGCAGAGGCAGGGCTGGGCCATGGCTGCCATTTCTAGCATCTTAGTACTTGTAAGCCCTGCCCTGCCGCCAGCCCGGGCAGAGCCAGGATCCGCCAGGCCCCAGAGCAGCCCCGGGCCGGGCCGGCTTGGCCAAGGTTCTGCTGTCACTGGGGTTCACCCACAACCCCCGGGCAGGGGCAGGAGAAGCCATCAGCCCCCGGCCGTGCTGCTGCTGAGTTCTGGCTGGGCTGCTGAGATCCTGGCCGCTCCCCCAGCCCAGCCCAGCCACAGCTCTGACCCAAGTACTGAGCCCAGCCAGGGTCAGGTGACCATTTGTAGGCCCCAGGCGAGATATGAATTCTTTCAGTGCTTCAATTCTCCCTCGAGTGAGAGAAAAGAACAAAATGCAGGCAATGTAGAGCAGCAACACAAAGACATCAAGGTCAGTGAAAAAAGAGTCAGGTCCCAGACAGGAGGGCTGAGGAGACGCCTTGATCTTGGAGCTGAAATCCTCTTGGTAAGGCTATGGAGACTAATGCAATTGATACATTCAGATTTTTTTTCCCTATAACACATTAGCAAGTATAGGGAGATAACTTGTTTGGCAAAAGCCTCCGTGCTAAAGCAAGCAAATGTTGAAGTAGCTGTGATTCTATGAGAATTTGAATACAGAGAGAGAGAGAAGAGTGATGAAGACCCTGTGCCCTCAGGGAGAGAAGAAGATCTCTGTTCCCAGTGTTATAGATATATTAAAATTCATGCTCAAATAAATTATAACACTAGAGAAATATATATATATATGAGTTAAAATCATGCTTCGGGGTTTACCACAGAAAGGCACCTGGAATCCTAAAAATCCTCCTACACAGGAATTGAGACATCAGTTTCTTCATCAGCTTGTAACTTCCACAGGTGTCCACTGAATAGAAACTGTAATTTGCAAGTAAAGGGAAAACTTCTTCTATAGAAATTCTGAGTGAAACTTGGAACATCCGAGCCATGACCAGTCCTTAATGATCCTAGATAACCAAAGTCAGTGTAGTTCCTGTAATCTACCTTGTGTGAATGCTGGGTTCCCGTAAATTCATTAAGATGTAAGAAGAGTTCCCGTAAAATGTAACTAAATTCTAACTAAATCAGGCAACAGGACATCAGTGGCCTATCGTGGCTACCGATAACTAGAGATAGCATATTTTATGATAATCACCTTAGCATGAATAGCCAGTTCTGGGAACCTCACTAGCATGTAAAAACCTGATTCCTGTAAATGCTATTCAACATGTATGTATTCCCAGACACGGTTGGTGTATTGCGGCGTGGCTTTTGTCCGAGGGTAAGACAGGTTTCTGCACTCAACGGATGGAGAACAAGAGAGCCATATGAACATGCCTGAAGCACTGGAGTCTGGACTGTTTGCTCATCTGATAGACTTATCCTACAAAGGAGAGACATCGAAAGCTCATCAGACTGAGAAAAGGACAAAGGAAAGACTAGCTCCGGACAAGAAAAAGAGTATAAAACCTGGACTGAAACACGCACAATTTATGAACTCACCGCTCTGATGCACCAGAGGGTCAGAGCTGTGTGTTCCACCCAGAGCCAAAATCCCGGGCTTGGCTCTGTCCTTTGATTAGTGGCTGGCATAAATTGTAATCTGAATGTGAAATAAATTTTATCTTATCATTACTGTAATAATTTGGCTTTCTCAAATTATTGAATTGGCTTAATTGGCATTTTACCTATAACAGACTTGGTGACCCCGACGTGATCTGATTCGGCTCTCCGGAGGACCCCGTCCCCCAGCAGGGAAGGCGCCCCGCTAACCTCTTAGCGGCCCGACTGGCCCGGGGGGGAATCCCGTGAAACCAATCAGATTCAGAACACTAAAAACAAAAGCCACGATCTAGAAAAAAAGAAAAATGGGCCCATTGCTTAAGCTCTCAGGATATTGGAGATGAGCTCTCCAAAACCGTGGCTAATTTTTCACTTGTAAAAATCTACATGCTTGAACAGTCCACGCAGGAACAGGAATCGTAAGTATCACATGGTTGAGTGAGGTGTGACTGAGCCTGTGTGTGAGACATGATTTTATCACAGAGCAAGAGCGGGCCCTGAGGCTGCAGTTCCCTATTTCCGCAAGGAAAAGGGTTGGGCAAGGGGGAAGTGAGTGGGGGCTCATACACGTGTAAACCCCGGAAGTTGGGAGGCTTCAGGAGATCAATCACGGAAGGGTCCAAAAGGGAGGGACATTCTCCAGGATGCAAGAGCTAGTAAACCTTCGGATTCTAGGGCTTACATGAGCCCAGGAAAGGAACAGATAATTGAGAGCACCTTATCAGCAGAAAACCCTACAGAGCGTTTCACTGTAAGGCCAGTAAACTGGTAAAAAGAGGAACTTAGTCTAAACAGGAAACCCCTAAGCCTTCCAAGTGAAAGCTTGGAAGAAAACTCAAGGTAAGCAGGGTCCCAGTCCCAGTAACAACACGAGAATGGGACAAAAAGAAGAGTAAGGAACTTAGGAAATGTAGTGTTACATTTTAGTTAAATGGTATGCTCTGTCTCACCCCTCGAAAATGTCCGGTTCATTCCAAGCCTGTGATCCTCCCCTGCAGCATCATGTATCTGTAATCCCATTGGCCCGAGTCTTATTCCGCACCCACTTTGAATCTCCCTCTTAAGCTGTGCGAGGGAGACGAGACGCTCTCTTGGCCCCTTTTCTCGCTGGGCTCTCCCTCTCTCCCCCCCCACCTCCCCCTTTCCCCCTTCTCCCTCAGAAACCATGCTGCTCCCGGGGGTGGGACCCCCAATAAACCCTCATCTAATTAACACCTTGGAGTTAATTAGAGTCTCATTGCCTGCCTGCTGCTACCAGCGAACTTACAGATTAGGGGGCCTCTGGGGACCCTCAAACAGACTGCAACAGTTGGCGCCCAATGCTCAGCAACAGCACCGACAACCCTAAGATGAAAATGGACCTGCAGCACAGCGCAGAACCCCACAGAACACCGCTTCACCACGCCTTTGGCACCATGGGGCAGCCGCACAGGGCCGCAGCCGCAGCCCACGCGGCCCCTCCACCACCGCGCACAGACCTCTTGAAACACTGCACCGCGATCCCACCACCGCCAGCCCACCACCGGCCCTGGCCTGCCACTCCGCGTGCGCCCCGGCACCTGGAGAAGCCGCGCAGAGTGTACCCAGACTGCCGCTCGGAGCACCGTCGCCATGTGGCCACCACGTGGCTGTTTAGAGCCGCCACCAGGAGCCACATCCGGAAGCTGCTGCCGCCCCCTCCCTGAACGTGGCAGGTGGGGGGGGCCCGCAGAGCGGGCAAGTCATGCAGACTGCCGAGCCCCAGCAGCTGATGCCCTGGACCACAGCAGAAGCGAAAGAATGAACCAAAGCCCACCAGTTTCCACGGGGGAGCCACCAGAGGAGCAAAGAGCAGTTTTCAGCTTTGCCCGAGCCCCACATCCCCCAAAATCGATTTTGTCAGTTCTGTAACCTCCTTCCTCAGTCTTACTCTCTCTCCCCTCACTGCTCCTTCTCCCTAACTCCATCACCTAACCCGCCTTTCCCTTAACAGACCCCCAGCACTTCACTCCATCCTGCTAAGCCTGACACAGCAGCCACACGGCTAAGCCTCAATATTTCGTTGAATTGAAAATTCTACTTTATGATCTCCTTCCCCTCTCACTCCAAGAGCAGGATACTACCTTTCTCTGCAATCCATACCCTTTTTTTCCCTATTTTGGGTAGTTCACCGGGAGCAAACCACTCGAAGGCGCAGGGTACCCCGAAAAGGTTTTTCTTTCACAGAGTCCCTGGTTCCGCGTAACCTCCCCAATTCCCAATCCATATCCACTTGTTCTAGCTGAAAAGAGCTCATCAGCTGGAACTTTTATCCTAAAACCCTCTAACCTTATCATTCTTATCCAATACCTGTCTTCTCTCAATCTCCCTCCCATCCCCATGAAGTAGTTTTTACAATTATGCTTTTCTAGGTAAAATGTGTGTTTATATTGCAGATTGTCCTGTTTTCAGTTTTAGAAAGCAGAGGCCTGTCAGGTCACAAGGGTAGATCCAATGAGAAGCAGTTTTCGATTGTTTCTTTCATAGCAAGTGTTCAGATAGTATAAGACTGCTGAATCAAAATCGCTGTTGGGTTTATGCTGTCCTCAGTAGGTTCTGAGGGTGACTGATAACCTAAAATGGTGTCTGGGAAAGTATTTTGACGGTTTTTGTGGTGAATGCTCCCTGAGTATAGGTAATAGCTGAAGCCGAATTTCTTTTCTTCTTTTTGTTTTTCTTTTAATGACCTAAAACTGGGGTCTTCTGGGTTAAACCAGTTGGAAGGTGAAAGCAGCAGTAACGCTCAGATCCAAGGGTGAGAATCTGAGGCCGCAAACCTGCCTGGAGTCTGGGGGGCTCCAGGTGATTCTCTGTCCCTGAGAGGGGAAGCAGAAGTCGGCGCCACAGCCTAAAACTGGGGGCTGTGGTGGTCCGAAAAGCCAGTCGGAACATGTTAGACACCATTAGGCCAGTCATGCTGAAAAGGCCAATCCCAAAACTCTCATATGAGCTTAGTGCCAAAGGCTGAAGCCCTTTAAGCACTCGCCCATGCTTTAAATTCGTTTGAAGTTGAAAATATGGACACACGTAACCCATTTATTACAACTGAATGCTCATTTTATCCTTAATACCTACCACCAAAAGCAAATATCAAGTCAAATGGACTGTTGAAAACATAATCCTAACTGCAATTGTATTTATTTTGATGCTACAAGACTGTATGATTACTGCTTCATTTTTTAAATTGTTAATTGTCATATTTCTCTTATCTTTTCCTTCTAATGAAAAAAGGGTGAATTGTGGTGTTACATTTTAGTTAAATGGTATGCTCTGTCTCACCCCTCGAAAATGTCCGGTTCATTCCAAGCATGTGATCCTCCCCTGCAGCATCATGTATCTGTAATCCCATTGGCCCGTCTTATTCCGCACCCACTTTGAATCTCCCTCTTAAGCTGTGCGAGGGAGACGAGACGCTGTCTTGGCTCCTTTTCTCGCTGGGCTCTCCCTCTCTCCCCCCCCACCTCCCCCTTTCCCCCTTCTCCCTCAGAAACCATGCTGCTCCCGGGGGTGGGACCCCCAATAAACCCTCATCTAATTGACACCCTCAGAAGCTGTGTGGAGTCTCATTGCCTGCCTGCTGCTACCAGCAAACGTACAGATTAGGGGGCCCCTGGGGACCCCCAAACAGACAGCAACAAGGAAAGACCAGGAGCAAGCTGAAAAAAGGGGGGTGTAGGAGCAGTGGCGAGACGGCGCAGGGCTGCGTGCGGCGGCACCTGAGGGAGAGAGAGCAGGCAAAAATCGGAGCGTGGCGCGGGCAGGCGCTGTGGCTCCCAGCCACCCCCCCTCCCCGCCTGAGAGGAAAAGCTGCGGCTTTTTGTTTGTTCACCACAGGTGAACAGGCGGCACGGGCATGGTCCGTGCCACCGAACAGCACAGCGGGGGAGGGGAAGGAAAGCTTGAGCCGGAGAAGTGTAAAAATGCCCTAAGGCGTAATAAACCAGCTGGGAGATGCGCGGGCTGGAACCGCAAGTTGGGAGGTTGTTTTAAAACACTAACAAGATGATAGGGTTGTTAGCTGGAGTGAGGTTTTCAGATGGAAAACTTTAAAATGCTGCCTTACAGAGCATTTCGGCTGGAAATAATCAGCAAGCCAGCCAACAGAAAGTGTTAAGTGTTAAAGTGCTCGCTTTGAAGTAGTGTAAGCTGCTGCTTTTGCATTACAAAGGTTTTTTCTCTGCTGCAGTAGCTGCTTACCTCTTAGAAATGCAGAGATACTATAATCAAAAAGTACAGATGTGAAATAGACAGTTTAATTTGTGGGAAAAATCATCTGGTCCTGAGACCCAGGATGATTATTAAAAAAAAAAAAAAAAAAAAAAAAAAAAAAGGAGTAAAAGGTGGCACGATCCTGCCAAAAAGAAAGACCAACGAATTTTTTTTCCTTGCCCTGCAGTTTAAATCCATAAATTTCTGTAAGATCAAACTGGTGAATGTACGGATTCATAATATTAGTAAGAAGTTAGATCCAGACCAGGTGGCAGAAACTATAGCCCTGCCTTCTTCACGATCGAGGAGCGGAGATCAGACAACTACTGGGATGTCTGGGATATTGTAAGCAGTGAATTAAGGGAGTGTGTAGTGAGAAGAAAAAAAAATCAAACCTTTTAAGGAATATTAGGGAAACATGCATCAGAAAACCCACTGGAATACTCAAGTTTTGTGTAATCATTTTCTTAGAAACTGTGGGTGTATTAAGATTTCTGGAATAACAAATACAAGTATATTGGGAAATGTATAAAATTGCCAGAAGGTTAATTTTCAAGAGCTTTTAAGAGTTTGTAAGAAATTCTATAGAAAAAAGCTTCAGAGGAAATATCTGAATGGTTTAGAATAATGAAGGTTATAATGATTTTTGTGTTTGATGAAATCAGGAAATTATCTGGAAAGGTTAAATGGAGGTTATAGAGAATGTTTTAAAGATATGTGATGATGGTTTGTGGAGAAGGTAGTACTGGGAAGTGTGTATTCCCGGCTGAGTGCATGCACCTGGGAATAGCATACAACTTTGGAGGAGTTCAGAATCACAGAATCACAGAAGAGTGAAGGTTGGAAGAGATGTTAGATGCCCTAACACCTCAACTAGATTATTATACCAAGTGCCATGTCCAGTCTTTTTTTAAACACATCCAGAGATGGTGATTCTACCACCTCTCCGGGAAGACAATTCCAGTATTTTATTATTCTTTTGGTGAATTTTTTTTCCTTATATCCAAACATTACCTTCCCTGACGTAGCTTGAGACTGTGTCCTCGTGTTCTGTCACTTGCTGCCTGGTGGAAGAGACCAACCCCCACCTGTCTACAGCCTCCCTTCAGGAAGTTGTAGAGAGCAATAAAGTCACCTCTAAGCCTCCTCTTCTCAAGGCTAAACAACCCCAGCTCCTTCAAACATTCCTCATAGGGCTTGTGTTCCAAGCCCCTCACCAGCCTTGTTGCCCTCCTCTGGACACGCTCAAGCGTCTCAACATCCTTCCTAAACTGAGGGGCCCAGAACTGGACACAATACTCAAGGTGCTGCCTCACCAGCACCGCGCAGGGGAAGAATGATCTCCCTGTTCCTGCTGGTCACACAATTCCTAATGCAGGCCAGGATGCCATTGGCCTTCTTGGCCACCAGGGCACATTGCTGGCTCATATTCAACCGGCTGTCAACCAGCACCCCCAGGTCCCTTTCTGCCTGAACACTGTCTAGCCACCCTGTCCCCAGTTTGCAACGTTGTAGGGGATTTTTGTGGCCAAAATGTAGAACTCGGCACTTAGATTTATTAAACTTCATGCTGTTGGACTCTGCCCATCCATCCAACCAATCTCAGTCTCTCTGCAGAGCCCTCCTTTCTTCCAGTAGATCAACACAAGCTCCCAGCTGAGTGTCGTCTGCAGATTTACTGATGAGAGACTTAATCCCCTCATCCATGTCATCAATAGAGACATTGAACAGAGCTGGCCCCAGCACAGAGCCCTGAGGGACACCCCTGGGGATGGCTGCCAGCTGGATGCAGCACCACTCACCAGCACTCTCTGGGCTCAGCCATCCAGCCAGTTCCTAACCCAGCACAGAGTGTTCCTGTCTGAGCCCTGGGCTGCAGCTTTTCCAGCAGGGTGCTGTGGGAGACAGTGCCAAAGGCCTTGCTGAAGTCTAAATACACAACATCCACAGCCTTTCCTGCATCCAGGCAGGTCAGCTGGTCATAGAAGGAGACCAGGTTGCTCAGACACGACTTACCCTTCATAAACCCCTGCTGGCTGGCTCTGATACCCTGGCCATCCTGTAAGTACTGTGTGATAACACTCAGTATGAACTGTTCCATTATCTTTCCTGGTACTGAGGTCAGGCTAACTGGCAGGTAATTACCAGGATCCTCCTTCCTACCTTTTTTTTAAACGGGTGTCACATTGGCCAGTTTCCAATCGTCTGGAACCTCACCAGTGAGCCACAACTCTTGATAAATGATGGAGAGTGGCTTCGCAAGCTCATCTGCCAGCTCCCTCATCACCCTAGGGTGGATCCCATCTGGTCCCATTGATTTATAAATATCCAAGTGTCCCAGCAGTTCTCTGACTGCCTCTTCTTGGATAACAAGAGGACCATTCTGCTCCCTGGCACCACCTACCAACCCCTGAGGACAGTTGTCTTGAGGACAAGTTGTCTTACAACTAAAGACTGAGGCAAAGAAGGCATTAAGCATTTCTGCTTTTTCCTCATCTTTAGTTACTAGGTTGCCTGCCTCATCCAATAGGGAACAGAGGCCAGTAATACCCTTCCTTTTACCATTAATGTATTTGTAAAAACTTTTTTTATTATTTTTAACAGAAGTTGCCAGGTTAAGTTCAAACTGAGCTTTGGCCGCCCTAATTTTTTTCTACATGCCCTAGCAGCTCCCTTAAATACTTCCTGAGAAATCAGTTCCTCCTTAAAAAGATGATACTTTTTCTTATTTATTTCTAAGTTCCTTCAAAATCTCATTGCTCAAAAGAAGACTATGTGAGGGGGATTAATACAGTTTTGAAATTTAAAGAAGGCTTATTCCTGGGAGTTTTTGGAAGTTTTTGGAAGGTTTTTTTGAAGTTTGTCTTGGAAGTCCTGAGAAGGTTTAAGGAATTTTGGAAATTTTGGAAGCTTTTGGGGACATTAAAGGTAGTTATGAGGTGCTAGGGAGGAGTGGTTTTAGTTCTGGTGGTTTACAAAAAGAATTGGGTACTTTAAATTAAAAATAAAATAAAAATACTAAAAGCAAGAGGAGACTTTTAAGATCACTGTTATCGAATAGGGGTCTTGATCTTACAACCCTTAAGTGTCTGCTCAAGTCTATTAATCATATGCAGTTTTAAAATTTTAGATTAGATAAAAGGTTTAATGAAGATAACAGCTCTAAAGTAAACCAGTCAAATTTGTATGTTTAAAGTCCAAAGTGTATTGTGGCCTATAATTAATATGTGTTGAACCAGTCTCTATTTGTCTCTAATTGTTAAGTTTGTGCTGTATTTGTTATGATTATGGTGTTTTGAAGTAAGCTGGTGGTATACTGGAAAAATCAATAATTATGCTTAAACAAGGGAAGGAAATTTAAAACACCACATTCAATGTGTAAAAGAAAAACTACATCATGAGTAAATTTTAAAGTTTAAATGCACTGATTGTAATATGGAAACTTATTGAGGAAAAAGTTTAAAAAATACTAATTAAAGTTACAAGAAATATTGAAGGAAAAACTAAAATCAGGTAAGGTATAAGTTGTATAAGTAACTGGTTGCGAATGTTATCCATTTATACAAAAATTGTCATGAGGTTTGGGTTGCTCATTGCAGAAAGAGATATAAGCCAAAGGGCTTGTGTATAAGGTGTACGGACCGAACTTCCTCAAGTTCAAGGAAGAGAGTACAACATATGATTCAGTCCTGGGAGTGTCACCTTATGAAATAAAGTTTAAGATACTTTTTTGAACATGCTACCTATGAGGCAAGGAAAAAGTGTGCTGAATGAGCAGAACTTTAAGTGGAAATAATAATTCCTCAAAACACATCTTTAGACTATCTTTTAAGATCCTTCCCAGGCAACACTTATGTTCATAACTGTGATCCAGATCAAGGAACAAGAGTGGATCCTCACCAATCAAGAGGACCTGTGAGAGAACCTGAGAAGTGGACAAGAGCAGCTGAACTGAGTGATACAAAATTGGACTTTCAAATGGTAAAGGGGTAATAATGAATTGGGAAAATCCATATGATTCAAGGAACATACACAGGATCACACCTAACTGGGAAGTGAGACCAAGCTTGTATCAGTGGTTTCAAGTACTGCTTGGACAGACTTTAAGATGCCTTCGATATCCACCTTGGGAAGGAACACTGCCACCACAAACAGGGGGATCTGGACTATTTCAGACAGAAAATTCCTGTATTCTGGCCTTAGCCTGTGATTTATACAAAGAGGAAGGAGAGTTACAACCTAGATCAGTGCCTCATAATATACCCTGCTTGATCCATCCAAACACCAGGCATGCTAGTTGGGTAAAATGTAAATGTTTAAATTGTGGGAAAAAGTTGGTATTGTAGTTCACACAACAGACGCTCCTGTTGCAGGAAGTGTCGGGGGACAAGTAGGTCCCCTATCCAGATAGAACTTGAAACAGCCAAAATAATAACTTTATTTTGTAGATGGGAATTATTAGTCCCTGTTAAATGGGAAATACATGAGGAACGGTGGGAAACCACAGTTAAGGAGTGTCAAAAAATTATTTGCCTGGAAATTGGCTAAAAGAAAGTAACCAAGTGTATAAGGGGTGAACAGTATCTGACTAGCTGTATCTTAGAGCTTGCTACTGAATCGGGCATAATAGAATTGGATTTCCCGGATTGGTATCACTTGTTTCAAAGGGGAATAGGGGGAAAATTGGATTCAAAGGTTTAAATCTTGGCTATCAAATGCCAAAGGTTAAATAAAATACCCTGCAAGGCTGATGCAGTCAAATTATTAAGGGGGGGGGGGGGTGTGCCTTTAAGAGGCAATACATGGCTCGGTCCAGATATGAAACCCTGGAAGGATATTCTTGCTGCTGTGAAGATAACTTTATCCTGCCGCTGGTGGCAACCCAGAGGGCGTGGCAAAAGCAGAGGGATACACCTGTGGGTAATTCTTATGGGCCTGAGCCTAGCCGTGTGCTGTACAACTAGTTTGCACTTGGAAGTTTTGCCCAGCACTAAGGGGCCGAGACAGCAGCATACCCCACCCCAGGAAACTGCAGCAAGGGTAAGAAAAATACTGTACTATAAACAACATGCAGTATGAAATCTGTAACATAAAACAAAAAGGTAATATGCAGTATGCCAAAAAGCGATCTCTAAGGACCGGCAGTCAGAGGCTCACACCCACAAACTGTACAAGCGAAATGTGGGGAAACTTTTTATTCCTGTGTGTAATCAATGTAATAGAGTGATATGGGTTGGATGAAAAATGGAGACAGTATTTGTAAGCATATCTCCAAGTTAACAAGCTATGTTATGATAATGATAAATTCAAAATGTGTGCAATGGAGGAAAGAATCTAAAAGCTGAAAGTAGATTTGCACATAACAAATCTGTCATCCTAGATCTTGCAAGAAAGAATGACAATAGAATGTGTTTACAATATGAAAAAGTTTTCTGTTTTTCGAAAAATAAAGAAGGGTTAGATCCAGAAAGTAAAATGCAACAGGTAGCCTTAGAATTAAAAAGACAGGAGTCAGAATTAAGGAGAAGAAGAATAGAACAAGAAAGGTTAAGAACTTTGAGTGAACAATATGACCAACTAGAAAAACAATATAATGGTTTCAGATTACCTGCCTCAGATAAGAACTTGTTTATAGATCTGATGCAAAAAATTACTATCGAGTTAAAACTAACCGACTGTTGGATTAATGGGGGACTGGAATCAGCTGGAATGTGGCCATGGAAAGGTGAGAGTTTAATCCCAGAGCACCTTGTAAAATAGAAAATGCTAGAATATCGAAAACTAATCAGAAACCTGAGAGCTGGATATTAGACCAACGTATCATTGGAACTTTTTTGCATAAGCTGGGAAAGAAAAGAGTACACTGAGGTCGTGGGGTATACCCCGTATATATATCAACTTTAACAGTGAACTCTGGTGATAAAAATAAATATTTGGCAGTCAGAACCTCAAGATATGGGAGTAAAAAAAGAAAAAGGTTCACTGTGAGTGAAATAACAAAATCAAACTTTGCTAGAATAAAAGCTCTGGAATTAACCCTTACCAATCTATAGCAGAGTTGAAGGAATATTGGAATGACCAAGGAAATACAAAAATAAAATAGAAAAGCTCTGGATAATTTGTATTGGATATGTAGGAGAAAAGCAAATAGCAAACTGCCTCAAAAGTGGAAAGGAAAGGATCATATACATTAGGAATTATCAGGCCAGTACTTTTTTATTCTTCCTCATGCTGAGAGTAATTCATTAAGAGTACCTTTATTTAAAACCCTTAATAAAAATGAAAGAGATGTGGAGCAAATTCCCTATCATAGGAGAGAACCAAAAGTGGGGAGAAGAAGATTGGCCTGCAGAAAGGATTATCGAATATTATGGACCTGCTACCTAGACCCAGACTCCCCTCCTCCCCACTCTATTCTCATAACTAGTTCTGCTCTCATATCTCCAAAAGGAAACAGTAAATCAGGGTGTGTGATGATTTTGTTTCCCAGACATAGAGCTCCTGGCTCAAATTTCTCTGAGGTCCAAGGAGGACTAAAAGCTGCTGAGAGATGAGCTCAGGCTCTCCTTCATTTTCAGATGGGAAAGAGAGGCCAGGGAATGGCCAGACCATGGACTAAAAAGGAGATGGAATTTCACAGAGAAGGAGCTCCCAGGGAACAAAGGCTACTTTTGTGCACCAGTTACCCATGAGGACACTTAGCAGGCTCCACTGTCCTTCCTGAGAGGAAGGACCATCTTCACTGGGACAGTGATCTTGCATGCCCTGAAGGGACACCTTGTCCCAGTAATGACACTGGGCCTTTGCACTTCAAAAAGACCAAGAAGTCTCTGATGTCCTTTCCCTGCCAAAGAGGACCCAACCTCAAAGCACAGTGGAGTATGAATGATCCAGGTGCTGAGCTGCTTTGTCCAGGAAAGGGATGCTGTTCATGGCAAAGTGGGGTTGACAGAACAGAAGCCACACCAGGACAGACTGAGCACCCCTGAGCCAGTGGATGGGGACAAGGTCTTGCCCAGGGCCTGAGCCCAAGATTCCCTTAAGCTCTTCCTCTGGGGCTCTCACAATCCTGAGGTCCTTCTCTCCCTGAAGTGTCCACCTCCCAAGGTTCAAGGGCACATGGGCTCTGGAAAGAATCATAGAATATCCTGAGCTGCAAGGGACACACACAGGGATCATTAATTCCAGCTCCTGGCTCACCCAGGACACCCCAGTAATCCCATCCTGTGCCTGGGGTCACTGTCCAAACGCTCCTGGAGCTTTGGCAGCCTTGGGCCCATGACCAAGGAGAGCCTGTTCAGTCCCTCAGCACCCTCTGGGGAATGAACCTTTTCCTGATATCCAGCCTAACCCCACCGCGCCACAGCTTCAGCTGTTCCCTCAGGCGTGGTCATGAGAGAGGATTAAAAACTCCTCCTACCCTTACAAATCACCAAATGGGTAAGATTGGAAATACTTTGTTTCTGTTTCTGTCCATTGCCTCTCATCCCATTACTCAGAAGCACCAAGAACAGCCCAGCTCCATCCTCCTGACACCCACCCTTCAAACATTTCTTTCCATTGGTGGGATCCCCTCTTAGCCTTTTCTTCTCCAGACCAAACAGGCCTGGCTCCCTCAGCCTCTCCTCACCAGAAAGATGCTCCAGGCCTCTGATCATCTTTGTAGTTCCTCAGTTGGGCCCATCCCAAGAACTCCAGGTTTCTCCTGTACTGAGGAATCCAGCATGGGACACAGAGCTCCAGACGTGCCCTCTAGGGCTGCCCCTCCCTCAGAGGTTGGCAAAGCTCTTCCTAAGGCAGCCCAGGCAGCCATTGGTCTTCTTGGCCACAAAGACACATTGCTGACTCTTGGACAACTCTTTGTCCACCACAACCGCCTGGTCCTTCTCTGCAGAGCTACTTTCCAGCAGGTCAGCCCTGAGCCTGGATGGGTGACTGGGCTTATTCCTTAACAGGTTCTTTGAATTGCTTTGGATGGATGGACTGCAGGAGAGCTGTGCATATTCCTGAGAGTTTGGCAAAGGCCTGGGGGGCAGAATGGAGAATAGGGATCATCTCTGCATCTCCCCAGACAGCATCTGTGGGCTGTGGGAGACAACACTCTCATGAGAAAGGTGAGTGGGCAGGTGGATTTGGACACTTGCACCACATGTCAGGTCATGTCAGGCCTTACCTACACACACTCTTGAAAGACATAAGAGCCAAGAGAGGCTTTGAGCACCAGAGAACACTTGAGCACAGAGGAGATTCAGTGCCATAGATCACAAAAGCTGGGAGGCTCAGAAAAGCTGACTTTAGTCATAGGATGGATTGTGGTGGTGCATCTCATGACTACAGTCAGCTTTTTGGCCTTGATCCACATAAGGACTGTACCTCCCTATCCCCTCTGAGAAGCTGAGCAGGAGGAGCTCACAGGGTGGTTGCCCTGTAGAGCAGCTTCTGCCCTCAGAGAGATTAAAGTTTTCTTAATAATAGCCCTTCCCACCTTGGTTATTCTCCAGGTATGCTCTGAAAGGCAGGAACACATGATACGGGAAATCCTGTCTGAACAGTTGTCCCAGAGCCTGAATTGTTGGGGAGAGCTGCTGGAGTTCTGTTTCCAGGGCCCTGGAACGTTCCTCCTTCTTCTTTTCTGTGAAGAAAGAATGATTCCACTGGGTCACTGATGATTCCTCCTTGAGCCGCAGACCAGCTGTCTAACACAAGCATGCCCAAAGGCTCTGATACAATATCCCTGACAGAGGGTCTCTGCTCAGGGCTCTCCTGTGGGTGGGTTTTTCCTTCCTCATTCCCCCTTAGAAATCCTCACCTCACAGCAAGTCCATTTGGCCATGAAAGCACAACCTGGAAATGGTTTTCCCTTTACCCTCACACTTTGAGCAGCAAAGGCCCAAGAAACCCAGAACAAATTTTCGTCCCTTTTCAACATCTCGTTTGTGCTTTCTGTAGCCCAATGAATAAAGAGCTCCTGCTTTGAGAAGTGGGCCACACGCTTCATTCCAAGCCCACAGTGGCTTGAGCCAGCAGGAATTCCAGGGGTTTCCCTGGACCCTTCTGGGCTGCTCCTTCCCCTGGCTTTGCTGACTGCAGCCGCAGCAAGAACAGGACTCAGGTCAGGGAAGGCCGATCTCAGCTGTCCCTGCCCTGGGGCCAGAGGCCGTTCCCAACACACTCTGTGTCCTGCCTGAGCCAGGCCCAGGGGCACAGTCTGGGGCCAGCCCAGCCCACACTGCAGTCGGTGTCCCAGCTGACCCTGACCCTTGCCAGCACCAGCTCCTGCAGGCACAGCTGCTCTCCACAGGCCCTGCGCTCACAGACACATCCAGGCTCTGCTCAGGGGAGCTCCTCTCCCTGCTGATCATCAACAGGGAAACCAGGCTGAGCGCACATGGGCCCCAGCATGGCACCAGGAGTGGGGCAGCAGGAGAAGGGCAGGGGGAAAGGCAGAGTGACAGGGACAGGACTTCAAGGGGGGACCCTTAGCAAGTATCAGGCAGTGAGAGAACTCCCAGCACACAACCCATGCAAAGCTGAGGGACACAACAGGGACTCTGGCCACCTGCACGTGCAGAGAACACTTCAGCATGGAGGTGTTCCAGTGCCATGGATGACAGAAGCTGCTCCCCATGGAAGGACCGTCCCTCCCCACCTCCTCTGAGGAGCTGAGCAGGAGGAGCTCACAGGGTGGTTGCCCTGTAGAGCAGCTTCTGCCCTCAGGTGGATGAAAGTCTGCTTGTCAATGGCCTTGCTCACCTTGGTTCTCCAGGTAACCTCTGATTATCTGAAGCTCATGCTTTGTGGTCTCTGGCCATTTCTGTAAATCTTCTTCCAGAGTTTGAATTCTTTGGGAGAGCTGCTGGAGTTCTGTTTCCAGGGCCCTGGAACGTTCCTCCTTCTTCTTTTCTGTGAAGAAAGAATGATTCCACTGGGTCACTGATGATTCCTCCTTGAGCCGCAGACCAGCTGTCTAACACAAGCATGCCCAAAGGCTCTGATACAATATCCCTGACAGAGGGTCTCTGCTCAGGGCTCTCCTGTGGGTGGGTTTTTCCTTCCTCATTCCCCCTTAGAAATCCTCACCTCACAGCAAGTCCATTTGGCCATGAAAGCACAACCTGGAAATGGTTTTCCCTTTACCCTCACACTTTG
This sequence comes from Motacilla alba alba, assembly GCF_015832195.1. NCBI lineage: Eukaryota > Metazoa > Chordata > Aves > Passeriformes > Motacillidae > Motacilla > Motacilla alba. Next base: position 1,234,230 of record NW_024037405.1, read on the forward strand.
AGCAGCAAAGGCCCAAGAAACCCAGAACAAATTTTCGTCCCTTTTCAACATCTCGTTTGTGCTTTCTGTAGCCCAATGAATAAAGAGCTCCTGCTTTGAGAAGTGGGCCACACGCTTCATTCCAAGCCCACAGTGGCTTGAGCCAGCAGGAATTCCAGGGGTTTCCCTGGACCCTTCTGGGCTGCTCCTTCCCCTGGCTTTGCTGACTGCAGCCGCAGCAAGAACAGGACTCAGGTCAGGGAAGGCCGATCTCAGCTGTCCCTGCCCTGGGGCCAGAGGCCATTCCCAACACACTCTGTGTCCTGCCTGAGCCAGGCCCAGGGGCACAGTCTGGGGCCAGCCCAGCCCACACTGCAGTCGGTGTCCCAGCTGACCCTGACCCTTGCCAGCACCAGCTCCTGCAGGCACAGCTGCTCTCCACAGGCCCTGCGCTCACAGACACATCCAGGCTCTGCTCAGGGGAGCTCCTCTCCCTGCTGATCATCAACAGGGAAACCAGGCTGAGCGCACATGGGCCCCAGCATGGCACCAGGAGTGGGGCAGCAGGAGGAGGGCAGTGGGGAAAGGCAGAGTGACAGGGACAGGACTTCAAGGGGGGACCCTTAGCAAGTATCAGGCAGTGAGAGAACTCCCAGCACACAACCCATGCAAAGCTGAGGGACACAACAGGGACTCTGGCCACCTGCACGTGCAGAGAACACTTCAGCATGGAGGTGTTCCAGTGCCATGGATGACAGAAGCTGCTCCCCATGGAAGGACCGTCCCTCCCCATCCCCTCTGAGGAGCTGAGCAGGAGGAGCTCACAGGGTGGCTGCCCTGTAGAGCAGCTTCTGCCCTCAGGTGGATGAAAGTCTGCTTGTCAATGGCCTTGCTCACCTTGGTTCTCCAGGTAACCTCTGATTATCTGAAGCTCATGCTTTGTGGTCTCTGGCCATTTCTGTACATCTTCCTCCAGAGTTTGAATTCTTTGGGAGAGCTGCAGGAGGTGCTTGTTCAACACTGATTCCAGACCCCTTGCAATTTCATTCTCCTTCTCTCCTGTGATGAAAGAATGACATCACTGGGACACTGATGATTCCTCCTTGAGCCGCAGACCAGCTGTCTAACACAAGCATGCCCAAAGGCTCTGATACAATATCCCTGACAGAGGGTCTCTGCTCAGGGCTCTCCTGTGGGTGGGTTTTTCCTTCCTCATTCCCCCTTAGAAATCCTCACCTCACAGCAAGTCCATTTGGCCATGAAAGCACAACCTGGAAATGGTTTTCCCTTTACCCTCACACTTTGAGCAGCAAAGGCCCAAGAAACCCAGAACAAATTTTCGTCCCTTTTCAACATCTCGTTTGTGCTTTCTGTAGCCCAATGAATAAAGAGCTCCTGCTTTGAGAAGTGGGCCACACGCTTCATTCCAAGCCCACAGTGGCTTGAGCCAGCAGGAATTCCAGGGGTTTCCCTGGACCCTTCTGGGCTGCTCCTTCCCCTGGCTTTGCTGACTGCAGCCGCAGCAAGAACAGGACTCAGGTCAGGGAAGGCCGATCTCAGCTGTCCCTGCCCTGGGGCCAGAGGCCATTCCCAACACACTCTGTGTCCTGCCTGAGCCAGGCCCAGGGGCACAGTCTGGGGCCAGCCCAGCCCACACTGCAGTCGGTGTCCCAGCTGACCCTGACCCTTGCCAGCACCAGCTCCTGCAGGCACAGCTGCTCTCCACAGGCCCTGCGCTCACAGACACATCCAGGCTCTGCTCAGGGGAGCTCCTCTCCCTGCTGATCATCAACAGGGAAACCAGGCTGAGCGCACATGGGCCCCAGCATGGCACCAGGAGTGGGGCAGCAGGAGGAGGGCAGTGGGGAAAGGCAGAGTGACAGGGACAGGACTTCAAGGGGGGACCCTTAGCAAGTATCAGGCAGTGAGAGAACTCCCAGCACACAACCCATGCAAAGCTGAGGGACACAACAGGGACTCTGGCCACCTGCACGTGCAGAGAACACTTCAGCATGGAGGTGTTCCAGTGCCATGGATGACAGAAGCTGCTCCCCATGGAAGGACCGTCCCTCCCCATCCCCTCTGAGGAGCTGAGCAGGAGGAGCTCACAGGGTGGTTGCCCTGTAGAGCAGCTTCTGCCCTCAGGTGGATGAAAGTCTGCTTGTCAATGGCCTTGCTCACCTTGGTTCTCCAGGTAACCTCTGATTATCTGAAGCTCATTCTTTGTGGTCTCTGGCCATTTCTGTAAATCTTCTTCCAGAGTTTGAATTCTTTGGGAGAGCTGCAGGAGGTGCTTGTTCAACACTGATTCCAGACCCCTTGCAATTTCATTCTCCTTCTCTCCTGTGATGAAAGAATGACATCACTGGGACACTGATGATTCCTCCTTGAGCCGCAGACCAGCTGTCTAACACAAGCATGCCCAAAGGCTCTGATACAATATCCCTGACAGAGGGTCTCTGCTCAGGGCTCTCCTGTGGGTGGGTTTTTCCTTCCTCATTCCCCCTTAGAAATCCTCACCTCACAGCAAGTCCATTTGGCCATGAAAGCACAACCTGGAAATGGTTTTCTCTTTACCCTCACACTTTGAGCAGCAAAGGCCCAAGAAACCCAGAACAAATTTTCGTCCCTTTTCAACATCTCGTTTGTGCTTTCTGTAGCCCAATGAATAAAGAGCTCCTGCTTTGAGAAGTGGGCCACACGCTTCATTCCAAGCCCACAGTGGCTTGAGCCAGCAGGAATTCCAGGGGTTTCCCTGGACCCTTCTGGGCTGCTCCTTCCCCTGGCTTTGCTGACTGCAGCCGCAGCAAGAACAGGACTCAGGTCAGGGAAGGCCGATCTCAGCTGTCCCTGCCCTGGGGCCAGAGGCCATTCCCAACACACTCTGTGTCCTGCCTGAGCCAGGCCCAGGGGCACAGTCTGGGGCCAGCCCAGCCCACACTGCAGTCGGTGTCCCAGCTGACCCTGACCCTTGCCAGCACCAGCTCCTGCAGGCACAGCTGCTCTCCACAGGCCCTGCGCTCACAGACACATCCAGGCTCTGCTCAGGGGAGCTCCTCTCCCTGCTGATCATCAACAGGGAAACCAGGCTGAGCGCACATGGGCCCCAGCATGGCACCAGGAGTGGGGCAGCAGGAGGAGGGCAGTGGGGAAAGGCAGAGTGACAGGGACAGGACTTCAAGGGGGGACCCTTAGCAAGTATCAGGCAGTGAGAGAACTCCCAGCACACAACCCATGCAAAGCTGAGGGACACAACAGGGACTCTGGCCACCTGCACGTGCAGAGAACACTTCAGCATGGAGGTGTTCCAGTGCCATGGATGACAGAAGCTGCTCCCCATGGAAGGACCGTCCCTCCCCATCCCCTCTGAGGAGCTGAGCAGGAGGAGCTCACAGGGTGGCTGCCCTGTAGAGCAGCTTCTGCCCTCAGGTGGATGAAAGTCTGCTTGTCAATGGCCTTGCTCACCTTGGTTCTTCTCCAGCTCTGCTCTGATTATCTGAAGCTCATTCTTTGTGGACTCCTCTAATTTTTTGAAATTTTCATGCAGAGCTTTTATTTTATTGTTGAGCTCCTGTAAGCCCTCATTCATCATGGAATCCAGGGCCTTGTTGGTTTTCACCCTCTCTCTCTTTCCTGTAGAAAAAGATTGGTGTCACTGGGAAACTGACAGTTCTGCCTTGAGTGGGAGACCACCCATCCTCTCTGAGGGTGCTCATATTCTCTTTCTTGAAGTCTCTTCTTGAGGGTCTTTTCTTATATCTTGCTGCAGGTTGGTTTTTTTCTTCCTCAGTCTGGAGAAAGAATCACTTCAGAGGAATTAAACACTGTGCTCAATGTGCAATCCAGAAATGGATTCTTTTTTGCTTTATTTCTTTTTTCAGAGGGCAAAAAAAAAAAGCTCAAAATTAGTTCCCTCATGTCTTGCCTGTTTACCAATTTGTTTGCTTCAGGCCTCTTTTTCTTTAGATCATCCTTTCTAATTTAGCAGCCTTGGAAAAGAATTCACTCATCCCTGAAAAACAGAGATGTGGAATTCACAGGCTGATGCACCTGTGGGTACCACACACCACTATCCTGGCTTTCAAATCCTTTTCCAACAGGAGTTTGCTGTGGGAAGAAGCCTTGGCCTCCCTACTGTAGTCCCAGTTTTCTTCCTGACATGTTTTTCTCTAACAGCTTTTGCCTGTTGAAAGGAGTCTTGGCACCACTGAGATCCCTTCTAAACATGGGCTTGGAGCTCCTGTGTAGCTGGTGAGGAATACTGGGAGGAGCCCCCTTGCCTCCTCACTGGACCATGGGGGAGAGCCCAGTCCATGCTAAATTCCAAGTGTCCCTTGAGGGAATGACATTCCCCTGCCAGCATCCCAACTGGAAAGAGCAGGGGCAGGAGAGCAGCTGCCCTTAGAATCCAGAGTGTGTGATCTAGCAGGGGCCAGGCTGTGCTGGTCTGTGCTGGGAAAAGCCCACTACAGGGTCATCTCTGGACCCGGGGATCCCAGGGTCCTGGGCATCTGCATGGGGATGGGCAACATAACAAAGGACTGGCTGGAGGCCTTTGGAAATGAGAATTCATGGACAGGTGGGATTGCTTGATCTTTCTGCACTGGGCCCTCATGCATGACAGATGTCTGGATCTCCTTCCTGCTTGGCAGGGTTTAGTTTCCAGGTAGTGTGGGCAAGGACTGGCACTCACCTCCAGAAAGGTCCCTGTAGCTAAGCCCAGGATGAGATTCCTCCTTCAGTGCTCAAAGAAAGGAAATCCCAGAAGGGATGTGCTACGTCTTTGAAATCATTACCAACTGTGAGGAACACTCCCTGATAGAGTAGGATGTATCTCTGGTTAAAGAAGGCCACCCCTCTGACCAAACTGATCCCATCCCAAAGGCCAGGCCTTCTGCTGTGCTCTGGAAGGGGTTCTGCAGGCAACATGCTCAGGGGAGAGACCTCCACTGGCCTCATTTCTGTCAGGGATAACACATCCCATCCCATCCCATCCCATCCCATCCCATCCCATCCCATCCCATCCCATCCCATCCCATCCCATGGGTTCCCAAGGATGGCCACAGACAAGAGCAATGAGATCCAGCACACTTACTTATTTCCTTGCGTATCATTGCTACACCTTCCGGAATGAGAGAGAGAGCAACCATAGGTGCTGGACATCAGGTACATATGAAAATAAAATCAAAAATTAAAACAGGACATTTAACAAGGATCTTTCCCTAAGGTATTCCAGGACTGCACTGAGCAGGTTCTGGGACAGAACACATCCCACAGCTGGCCCAGGAGCCACTCCTGTGAACCAGGAGCCCCACAGCAGGGCTGTGGGGGTTCCTGACCCTCGGGGCCCAATGAGGCTCTCCTGGGCCAGGGAGCTGCCTCAGCTGCCACAGCACTCAGGCACCACACAGCTGCCTCAGTCCCAACAGAGCACAGCCACCCACGAGAGCGTGAGACTTCTCTGCCTCACAGTCCGGGAGTGGAGAAGGACCTCCCAGGTCCCTTCTGTGTCCCTTGGCACATTCATTTCAGCCCTGACCATCAAAGCCCTTGCTCAGCAACACCCCCTGCTAGAGGAGGATGTGTCTCTGGTTAAATAAAGTCACCCTTCTGACCAAACTGCTCCCACCCCAAAGGCCAGGCCTTCTGCTGTGCTCTGGAAGGGGTTCTGCAGGCAGCATGCTCAGGGGAGAGACCTTCACTGGCCTCACTTCTCTCAGGGATAACACATCCCATCCCATCCCAAGGGTTCCCAAGTATGGCCACAGACAAGAGCAATGGGATCCAGCACACTTACCTGATGCTTTGAACATGTTTGCTGCAGCTTTCAGAGCCATAGAGACAGCAAACGCTGCGACTGGACATCAGGTACATATGAAAATAAAATCAAAAAGAAAAACAGGATATTTAACAAGGACCTTTCCCTAAGGTATTCCAGGACTGCACTGAGCAGGTTCTGGGACAGAACACATCCCACAGCTGGCCCAGGAGCCACTCCTGTGAACCAGGAGCCCCACAGCAGGGCTGTGGGGGTTCCTGACCCCCGGGACCCACTGAGGCTCTCCTGGGCCAGGGAGCTGCCTCAGCTGCCACAGCACTCAGGCACCACACAGGTGCCTCAGTCCCACCAGAGCACAGCCACCCACGAGAGCGTGAGACTTCTCTGCCTCACAGTCCGGGAGTGGAGAAGGACCTCCCAGGTCCCTTCTGTGTCCCTTGGCACATTCATTTCAGCCCTGACCATCAAAGCCCTTGCTCAGCAACACCCCCTGCTAGAGGAGGATGTGTCTCTGGTTAAATAAAGTCACCCTTCTGACCAAACTGATCCCCCCCTAAAGGCCAGGCCTTCTGCTGTGCTCTGGAAGGGGTTCTGCAGGCAGCGTGCTCAGGGGAGACACCTTCACTGGCCTCACTTCTCTCAGGGATAACTCCTCTCATGGATAATAATCCCATCCCAAGGGTTCCCAAGTATGGCCACAGACAAGAGCAAAGGGGAATGGGATCCATGAGTCCACACTTGCTGATGGACTCAAATTGGCCTCCTTGGACATGCTGCCATTACTTCCTTCTTTTTTCTTTTTTTTTTTTTTTTTTTTTTTTTTTGTGGCCATTAGGTTCATATGAGAAGAAAACAAAAAAATGAAAAAAAAAAAAAAGAAGCTTCACTATGGTATTTCCCTAAGGATTTAAAAAATGCACTTAAGAGCTTTTGTGGGATACATATATACTCTTATACTCAAACCCCTGGTCTACTCAGGGTTTTTTAATTTACTTATTTTCCCTTCCATCACTGTCCAAACAGAATACAGCTCTTACCAAGATATTCAGTCCTTGTTTCTTGTCTCCTGTATCCTTTTCTCTAGGTTCACTCTGCAATGCAAGGGAAAAGAATGGCAAAATCTCTGTGGTGAGCACAGCACTAGAGAAGATAACGCAGTTGATAAGATGTTCTGTTGTACTCTCAGCTGATCCCTAACTCATCTGCCCTGGAGCTCTGAGAATTCTCAGACATCATCTTGGTCAAAATTAAGAGCTTTTGCTTTTGCAGAGTGCCGAACCTGGTGTTCAGCCCCAGCCACAATTTTCCACAAAGGAAAGGGACCATTTTCCATTCCTTCCAACTCAAATCCTGGAGTTTATCCTGACCAGCTATGAAGAAATCTATGGAGAAAGGACAAGTGACCTTGGCTGGCTGCCAGATGCCCACCCAAACTTCTCTCACTCCCCCTCCTCGACTGGACAGGAGGAAAAATTTGACTGAAGAGCTCACACACAGCCTGGGACATCCCTCACCAGTTGCCATCATGGGTAAACCAGACTCGACTTGGGGACCATTGCTTTGCTTTCTCAGCAATTCCCAACAGAGCAGCAAGCCGAGTAACAAACACAAAACTGAAACCACCCCACTCTCACTCTCCCTCCTCCTGGTTGTGAACACACCTGGTGCAGGTGGCTGGGGCAGCTGCAGTGCCAGATGAAAGCTGAGCTCCAGGTGGGAGCCTGAGACAAGAGCTTGTGAACTGCCAACAAAGCACAACAGAGGGCACCAAGAGTGGTGACACAGCTGGGGAAGGGACACTGAGAGACCCAGCAGGAGCCGAGGGCCTGGGAGGAAGAGCCAGGTTTGAGCCTTGGTATGCAGACAGTGAGGGGATAAAACCAAGGGATTCCCTTGTTGGGGGTCTCTCCTCAGAGGCACCAGCTCAGGCTGTTCCTGTGTTACTCCACTGGGAATAAATGGCTTTATGGAATCAGACATCTGAGACTCTGCTCTGGGAACCCTGGGCTGGAACCAGGGAGGACACAGGGGCTGAGTGTGGGGAGTCCAGCAGGGCCCACTGGGGCACTGGAGCCACTGCTGTGAAGAGGCTCTGGTCCCAGCACTGAACACCTCTGGTGGCTGGAGGATGATGGCCAGAGAGCCTCGGGAAGGGTCAGATGGCGAAGTTTCCTAAATATCCTCTTCTGCACAGCTGGCTGCAGAAAGCAGGGCCCTGCTGACCCTTCCAACAAAGCCGCCTGTCCCTTCTGAGCACATCCATCCAGAGCAGCAATAATGAGATGAAAGCAGAAACAGGGACTGCTCAGGAGTGAGGAAAGGTCTGCTCAGGGCACAGCTCGCTGCTGTGCTCTGCTTCCCTCTCCTTCTTGCACTCCATTTCCCTGGGCTGCCTGCTCATTGTGACTTTCTGTTTTCTTTGCCCAGGGCCACGTTCCAGAGAAGGAGCAGGACCTGGGGTGAACTAAGGAAGCCCTTGCCAAAAGCTGCTGCATGTCCAGAAAGCTTTCCTGGTGTTCTAGGGGAGGATAGACCTGGGTGAGGAAAAGAGATTCACTGAGGATTAGAAATAGAGAAATGCCAGCAGGGACCCAAGAGAAGTCACAGCCCCAGGGCCCATGGCTGGCCCACGGGTCTAACTGAAGGTGAGACAGGAGATGCCAGGGGTGCTTTCCGAGGATTGAACCCTGCTCTATCTCCTCCCACTACCCTTCCTGTTTTGCTCTGGTCTGAAAGGAGGGAAAGCATATAAATGGCATAAAATGCTCAGAGTTTGAGGGGTTTTCTCCTGAAAGCAGAGGAATAGTGTGATGGCTTCTCAAACAGTAACAGTGAGTAGATGATGTGCACGTGGAGCTGTCCTGGATGTGCCTCTGCTATTGATAAGTGATGAACACAGACTTAACCTCAGATCACTCATGGAAAGACGGTTGTGCTTCCAGGGATGGGTCACCCCACTTCTCAGAGTGAAATTATTCTAAATTATTCTCTCTGTCTCTCTCTCATATTTAGAAAGAGCCCTGACAACTGCTTTAGACAGGAGAGTTATTTTAGGCAGGGCTAGATCTGCAATCCTGAGCCAAAGCTGAAGCTTTGAGGGAGAAAAAGAAAATGAAGGAGGAAAGATGTAAGAGGGGAGGAGAAGGAAAAAGAAAATGGGGGGGAGGGGGCGGGGAGAGAGGAGAAAGGAAAAAAAACCCAACAGAAATAAAAACATTTCTCTCTTCTGCATTGTCAGTGATGCCTCTGTTGCCCAGAGACCAACAGAGTCTGGTCTACCAACAGAGGCCAAATAAATTAGACATTTTGAATTATGCACTGAGTCTAATACAACATTAATACCAGTATTTGAGTTAAATCCAGGAGCATTGTATGAGTGGTGGTGAAATCTCATTATGCTTTGTCTGGAGTGCTAAGGTGAGCTATTGTTTTGATTTTTATATTTTATATTATTAAGTTTTACTCACTCCATGAAATAATTATTTATTATATATTCAAACTAAAATTTTTTCTGATCAGCCAAGATCAAAGAAACAAACAACTGGCCATAATGTATTCATGGCATCCAGGCTGGGCCTAATCAACATGCTGCTTTTTACTTTTCTCCCATTTAATGTGTAGCAAGAGTCATGGCAACAATTTTTGCTATTGAACAAAAATAACATTAAATAAATAAGTAAGGCCTGAGTTGACTTTTTCTTTTTTTTTAATTTGTAGGAATGAATTAGGAACTGGATTAGTCTCTGCAGACTGTGGGCGGGAAGGGACAATGAACTTTGAATGGGAATTCTATGAAATATTAACTTTGTGGTCTCCCTCAACCCTTCTTGACTGGTCCCCACCCTCTGCAGCACAGCTGGGTCTTGATGAGGCAAAGACACTGAAAGCCCTGGGGGCCCTGGAGGGCAGCAGGGCTCCTTCAAACCTCAGCAAAGGCCAGTGAAGGCCCCAGGATGGTCCCAGGAGCAGCGTGGTTTTCCCACTCAATTCTCTGGCAGAACTGGACACAGCACTTGAGGGCCCTCAGCAGTGCCCGGCCCAGGGACGGTCACTGCCCGGGAAGCCTTGTGAGGAGGGGCTGTCACAGCTGTGTATTGCCAGCAGGGATTCCACTGGCCTTGCCCAGGGGGGCGGCTGCAGACTGTACACATCACTCTGCTGCAGACACTTCTGTTTGGGCACGCTTCTGTGGTTGGTTTTGTTGATGCAGACACTGATATTCTTAAGGAAATCCCACCGGCCCTGGAAGGGCAGCTGGAGGATTGCACCTCAGCGACCTCCAGGGCAGTGGTTCCTGAGTGCCACAGCCCCGCTGCAGCTGGGCAGGTGTGCTGTCAATGTGCTGGGCAGGGGTTCAGCCCTTCCCCTGGCTGTGCCCCTGCTCACACAGCCCCGGTGCTGTTGCCTTGCTTTGCCGCTGGCTCCTGTGCTCGACCTGCCATGTGCTGCCTTTTCACCCTGGAGCCCGGTCAGTTCAGCCGAGAGCCTCAGGAGACGAGAGCTCTACTCCTGGCTCTTGGAGAGACATTCCTGCCCCCGATCAGATGTCACGATAGGCATTTACGGGAAATCAGTGTCAAACCGAGAAAGGAGGGGCTGGGGGGGAGGGAGGAGCCCGTGGGGGTGGGAACCCCCCAGAGCTGCTGCCCCTGCCACCACCTGGCTCAGCCCATCAAAGTCTTCTCCTCTGGAGCCCCAGCTCTGTGCTCTGCTGCTGCCTCAGTCCCTGCCCTTGGTGCCTGGACCCCACGATCTCCTGGCTGTGACAGCCCCGGCTGGCACTGATGAGCACATCCCTGACCAGCCCTTCCTTGTGGGGCAGGACCAGGTCCCCGTGAGCATCCCCCTGTTCACCCACCAGGCAGCTCTGCTGAGCCATCGCTCCCAGATCCCCCGCGCTGCTGGAGCCCTTTGCTTTGCCTGGCCATGAATGCCAGGGCAATTGTCATTCCCATGGGAACCTGCTCACCGGCCTGGAGACCCCCCCAGGCTGCCCCCAGAGCTCTCTGCCAACTCTCCCTGATGATCAAGGCGTTTCTAAACTGCCAAGACAGTGTCCCCCCTTTCTGACCCCTCCACTGCTCACTCACACAAGTCAGCTTAGCCCTTGCCCATCCTGTTGAGGATCTCCAGGTACCCCAGTTGCTCTTCACACCTCCCATCCTCATCCTCCCTGACACTCCTCTGGCAGAGCCTCTCCTTCCACTGCATTCCACCAGCACTCAGGCACAACCTTCCAAGCCAGCTAGGCATGGGTTTGGCCCCGAAAAAAATTATGTAGCCAGCTTTTGAGATCAAAACCAGCAACTTTGGGTTCTCAGGGGTTCAGAAACTTCCATTCAGGAGCATTTGAGCTAAGAAACTGCACATTTGGGAGCTTTGGGACTCAGTGGTTTAGGGAACTTTGGGGTCCCAAACACCAATTTTGAGAGAGCCCAAGCCCAAACTTTAGGCAGCATTGGGGCTGAGAAACACCTGTTTAGGGAACATTTGGCTCAAAACCACTGATTTGGGAAACTTCTGGCCTCAGAAAGTCTCCTCTAAGCAGCTTTTCAGCTCAAAATTCCAATTTAGGCAGCTCTTGGGCTCAGAAGCACATGCTTAAGGAACTGCAGTACACAACAAGGGATCTCGGGAAGCTTTGCGGGTCAGGAGAAGCAACTTGGGGAGCTTCAGGGCTCAGAAACACCAACTGAATGAGCTTTGGGGCTCAGAAAAAAATCAGTGTCCAGAGACTTGGGGCTCAAAAGCAGCAATTTAGCAGACTTTGGGGCTCAGTAATACCTTTACAGGGAGCATTTGGCCTCCAAAATTGGCATTTGGGGAATTTCACAGCTGAGAATACAGGAGCTTCAGAAGCACTGAAGCTCAGAAACAGCCACCTGGAGAGTTTTTGGGATCTGAAACAGCATTTGGGTTCAGAAATACTGATTTAGGGAGCACTGGAGCTCTTAAACACCAGTTTAGGGATACAGAGGCTTATGAAACCCTGATTTGGGAGTTCAAGGCTGAGAAAAAACATGTTGGGAGATTTGGGAATCAGGGAGAGTGATTTGGGGATATTTTCAGAGCAGAAAGAACAATTTAGAGAGCTTCTGGGCTCCAAAGAACCAATTTAAGCCGATTTTGGTCTCTGTGGTCCCTATTTAGGGAGCTTTGGAGCTCCAAAACAGCGACTTAGGGAGCTTTTGAGCTGAGAAACATCAATTTCGGGAGCAGAAGGAGCAAGCCGTGGGGAAACACGGGAGCAAGGGGCTGGCGCTTACCTGGGACCGGGCTGGGAAGAAGCAGCTCCGCGCTGGGGGCGAGCACCGGTTATAAACCGGGTATATATCTCAGCCTGCCCGCTCCCGTTCCCACCCCCACGGGCTCCTTCTCCCCCGACCCCGCCCTCCAGTAAAACCTTTCCCGGTTTCGGACTGATTTCCCGTAAATGCCTGGAAACTGAAAGCGAAAATGCTCCGATAGGGAAGCGGCTCCTTGGCTCGGTGGGGGGAAATGGGCGCAGCCAGCGGCCCCTCCCTGCTCTTGGAGCCTCCCGGGGACACCGGGAATGCACCGGGAGCGCGCCGGGAATGCACCGGGAGCGCACCGGGAGCGCACCGGGAGCGCACCGGGAGCGCTGGGAGTGAACCCCGCGGGCTGATGGCACCCAAGGCACAGGGCTCGAGTTAGGGGTGTCAGGGCTCTGGAACACTGATTTTGGGAACTTCGTGGCTTAGAAACCCCTATTTCAGCAGCTTCGGGGCTAGAACGGTGATTTCAGGAGCTTTGGAGCTGAAAAGGAGCAATTTGGGGGGCTTTGGGGCTCCTGAACACTGATTTTGAGAGGTTTTTGGCTCAGAAAAAAAATTATTAGGGAGCGCCGAGTCATAAAGAAAGCAATGTAGGGCTATTTTTAGCTCAGAAACAGCAATTTAGAGATATTTTGGGCTCAGAAACACCACCCATTTAAGGATATTCTGGTGTCTGAAGCACCAGTTTAGGGAGCTGAGAAACACTCATTTAGGGAGGATGACTGTGAGATACAAAGCTGTGTTTCGTGTCAGGTACACACAGGCAGCGTGTGTGCTTGTGATTGTGATATGTGTGGAAACTGATCATGGGACAATTAAAGGATGAATTCCAAAAAAAATAACTGAGGGAGTAAAGCATGGAAGAAGGCCTTTGAACGCATCCTTTGTTTGCAATTAACTTTTATAGCATCTGAATTAAAGCTTTAAGGATGTTGCTGCTGGACAGGAACTTTCTGCACGTAGCTAAGCATTAAACAGCTTTGCAATAATAACCTTTTGAAGTATAATTTTAGAATATTGCTTGTAGTAAGGAGCTTTGAAAATATAAGTTTAGAATATATGTAAAGGAAACATGCTTATCTCAACACCTTAACAAAACAGTAAAAAGCAGCTTGAGAAAGGAAGATGAACATCAACCCAAGGATTGATGGCTTCGACCAAGGGAAGCTGGACATCACTGCTATGAGATTTATAGTCCTTGCAATTAAAAGGTGGGCCCACATCTGGAGTCTGGACCGCACCAGCTGGAAGACCTCTTTCTTCTTTCAGAAGTCGGACCCCACCATCTGGGAATACTCCTTTCTGGAATACATCCTGAGAAAAACTAACTCACAATAGTGTATAGAATTGTGACGTAAAAATCGGGAATAGAAACTGCTGAAAAAAGCTTATGTGCACGCCTATAAATATCTGTACGCCCCAACCATCGGTGTGCAGTTGGAGGGAAAACTTCCCCCACTGTACCCAGCGCTGTTTTGCTCATACTTTACCACATTAATTAATAAATTGATTGCTGCTTGAATATTGGCCTAGTCAAGCTTCTTATTTATAACATGACTTGGGCTCAGAAACATCAAATTAAAGAGTTGTTGACCTCCCAAATAAAAGACCTGTTTAGGGAGGGTTTTGCTCACAAGGGCTTGAATACAAGTCTTCCAGTAGGAGGCCAGGCAGACTGACTATACCCCAAACCCACCGCGGCAAGTGCTGTGTGCCTGTGGCGGTGGGAACAACGGCTGGACGACTGCAGACAGACCCTGTGTCCCCTGTCACTGCCTGGGACACTGTCCTGAGCTTGCAAAATGAGCGTTATGGGCTCACGGTGCCCCGTGAAAGGATTTAATCAGACAATGGTACTCGTTGCCAAAACAGCCTTACAGACACCTGGCCAAGAAGCAGGCCTTGAGTGGATTTATGACATCCCCTCCGATGGACCAGCCTCCGGAAAGACGGAATGATGGAATGGAATGGTGAAGAGGACAGCGAGCAATGGGTCCTTTCGGGACTACAGCTCCCATCGTGCACCGCGGCACCCACTGAGCGTCACTGCAGCCGAGACTTCATCTCCCGTGATGCTCTGCGCACCGCAGAGCGTCTTTATAGCCGGGCCTCCATGTCCAATCTGCCCCGCGATCCCAGAGCCCCGACATAGCGCAGTTCCGGCCGTACAAGTCCTGTCGTGTTCCGCGCCCCAAAGGGACCCATAACGGCTCCCCAGGTGCCCCCAAGGGCTTTCCGACACCATAGTGTCCCCGCAGGTGCCCACTGAGGACCCGAAGTGTCCGCTCGCACCCACAATTGCCTCCCCGGACCCCTAAGTGCGGCAGTGAGGCTACTTCAGCTCCCATCATGCTCCGCGGCGCTCATGGAGTTTCAGTGCAGCCGGGACTTCATTTCCCGTCACCCCCCGCGCCCCGCAGGCCGCCATTATCGCTCCACCTTCACCCCCCGCGCCCCAGCGAGCCCCGTTAGAGCCCCCCAGGGGCCCGCCCGGACCCCGAAGGGTCTCAGATTCCGCTCCCTGACATCCAAGGACCCCTCTGCACCCGCAAGTGGTCCCCTGGACCCCGAACTGTCCCTCAGAATCCCTAAGTGTCCCCCCCCCATTTCCCAACCGGCTCCCCCGAGTGTCCTCCCGACCCTGAAGTTCTCTCTGAATTCCCTCCCCAGACACAAAACTGCCCAAATGTGCCCCAGAATTATCTCCGTGTACGCCCAAGTGCCCCCTTGAACGATGTGTGAGAAAAAGATTATTAGAAAGACTACAAAGGGACTGAACATAGGGCAAATTAGCATAAAGAGGGAGAAATCTATAACCAAGAGAGGTTAATTAGTGAATGAAAGGGAATTGTGATACTTAGAACCAATGAACATTAATTTTATCAGTTGCTAAATACGTACAGATTTTTGATGTAAATATAAAATTAGGTAATGAAAATGAAACGATTACTACAAATAAGAAATAAATACAACAAATACATTTCATTAATACTAAAAATAAATAATAAAATACATTAATTTTTTTTCTATTTTGTGATGTAAGTCCCAGGTGGATGATGTCAGACATGGTGAGGCTGGGGATGAGGAGCAGGTTGTCCAAACAGGGTCAGCCTGCAAGGGTCTCATTCTTCTCTGTGCCCAGACCTCCTAAGGAGACATTCAGCATCAAGATCACATGGGGAAAGCTTCAGTCAACTTTTCTCTGAACTGAAAAATTAAAAAAATACTTCTGTGATTAAAAAGGTAAAAATCATGAGGTGCACTTTGAAATCTTCCTCCTGAACAGAACTCCAAACTGACTCCAATCACCGCACAAGCCCTGGAGCCTTGAAGACAATGGAAGGGAGACAAAGAGCCCCCGAGGGCTTTCTGTATTTTCATGGTCCCCACGGTGGATTTGGGGCTGAGTCCAGGAGCCTCAGGCACTGAGAGAAGGCTGAAGAAGCTGCTCAAGGCGTCAGCAGCAGAACTCCAAGGCCCTTGGAGCACCCCTGGGCCCCAGGGAGGGCAGGGAGTGCCAAAGGCTCCCCAGGGACTGGTGGGAGCAGATCCTCGAGGCCAGGACTGCAGGGAGCCCAAGGCTCTGAGCAGGGAACTGCAAAGCTGAGCAGGGCCTGGGCTGGCTGGGGGAAGCAGAAAGGCCAAGCCCTGAGCCCAGCCTGGGCCAGCAGGGCCTGTCCCTCACGGGGGGCTCGGGGCTGCTCGTGGGGCAGGGGATGTGAGGGGCAGCAAGGACAAATGTCACAAACCAGTGTGACACTGCAGATCCTCATGGAACCCCAGGGGCCAGTGTGGCACTGTGGAAGTTGTGGAACCAAGGGATCATTGTGGCACTGTTGGGCCCATGGAACCCAGGGGCCAGTGTGGCACTGTGGAAGTTGTGGAACCAAGGGATCATTGTGGCACTGTTGGGGCCATGGAACCCAGGGGCCAGTGTGACAATGTGGGGCCTCATGGACACAAGAGGCCATTGTGAGCCTGCGGGGCTGTAACACCCCTGAACACTGAAATGCTGGGGGCAACCAAAGGTTCTTGACTCGAGTTTGGTGCACAGGAGAAACACCAACCAGGTATTCTCAACATGGACAGATGCAAAGAATATTCTTGGTAGGAAGGGACCCACGAGGATGATCAAGTCCAGCTCTTGAGTGAATGGCCCACACAGGGACTGAACCCACAGCCTCGGTGACACCAGCACCATGCTCTCACCAACTGAGCTAAGAGGTCAAAATGACACAAGATTTTACTGGCAAAATATAGACAATCAAGGAACTGTAGCAATAGGATTTAATACAACATCCACTTCTATGGAGGCCCAGGGGCCTGCAATTCGTGTTTCAATCCCCCAGCCATGGAGGGCTAGCATGAAGCGAAACCACAAACCCCAGAGTGAGGGTGAAAAAGATGCCTCTCCCATAGGTCTTTGCAAACACTTGTAGATTTATGTAAGGTAATGACAGTCCAGTGGCCCCGTGGCCTGATTACCCGAGTTGAGCCTTTATCTCCCATATCCGGTTAACCCCTGGAATGTTCTCTTCTCCCCATGCTCCCATTGGCCCCATTTTGGTGCATTCCCCCGCCCCTGTTGCCCTGTTGGTTGACCCTGCCCTTATTCCTGCCTCTGCACCATTTTCTCCTGTATCCATTGGGCTCTGCCCTCCGGCTCACTGTTGTCTTCGTCCCTGAACCCTCTTCAGCACCGTACCCCACTCCTGTCTCTCCATAAACCCAGTTGCTGGAGATCACATGAAGACCCATCCCTGCCTCTTCCTGTCAGCATCATTTTTAGTAGCAGGCTCCGGGCTTGGAAACGCAGGACACTCCAGGAACAGTGGCAGCTCCTGTGCTGCTACACACTTCAACAGAAAATACTTTCCATGGCATTAACTTCATTAACACAGCCCATCTAACCTGGAAACCTTTAAACCCTTAAGATGTGAAGTTACCCAAAAGTGCTCCAGGTAAAAAGGATTTAAAGGTGAAGAAAGAAAGAGAGACAGGAAGACAGAAGAGATACAGAAAGACACAGGTTTGGCTGTAACTGCCAGGGGTGCAGCGCAGGCGAGCCACAAACCCCAAACCAAGGCAGGGCCCAGGCCACGGGCTGAGCGCGGCTCCGCCCGGGACTCTATGGGCCCGCCCCTTAGGCAGGACTGCTGGCTGCTTGGCCAATCAGAGTCAGGGCTGGTACCAACCCTGCTGTGTGATTGGTTGGCAGATTGGCCAATCAGACCTGGGTTAACCTGCCCATGGGGTGGGATTGATTGGCCAATCAGAGCTGGGTTAGCACCGCCCCTGCAGTGTGATTGACAGCTCTGCCAATCAGAGATGGTTAGCACCGCCCCTGCAGTGTGATTGACAGCTCTGCCAATCAGAGATGGTTAGCACCGCCCCTGCAGTGTGATTGACAGCTCTGCCAATCAGAGCTGGTTAGCACCGCCCCTGCAGTGTGATTGACAGCTCTGCCAATCAGAGATGGTTAGCACCGCCCCTGTAGTGTGATTGACAGCTCTGCCAGGCCAGGGCCGGGGGCGGGGCTCTGCCCACCACAAACCAAGGCCTGATGCACCCCGGCCCCACACGGGCATGGCGAGCATCCCAAGGTGTCTGGGGACATGGATCTCATCCGGCCTCTGACAGCCACCACGATGACACTGGGGAACCTCATGGAGCCATGGGTCAGTTGTGACAATGCGGGTCTAGGGACACCACGGTGACACTGGGAACCTCATGGAGCCATGGGTCAGTTGTGACAATGCAGTCCAAGGACACCGTGATGACACTGGGAACCTCATGGAGCCATGGGGCCATTGTGACACTGTGGTGCCTCATGGAATCAAGGAGACCATTGTGACACACGGGGGCCCCAAGGAACCAAGGGACCATGGTGACCCTGGGGAGCCCGTCGTGTCACGGAGGAGCCAGTGTGACACAGCGAGGGCACATGGAGCCAAGGGGCCATTGTGACACATCAGGGCTTTGTGGAACCATGAAGCCATGGTGACATTGCAAGGCTTCATAGAAGCACAGAGCTGCTGTGACAGTACAGAAGCAAGGGGAACATTGTGACACTCCAGGGCCTCATGGAACCAAGGAGACCATTGGGGCACCATGGGGCTCCACAAATCCAAGGGAGCATGGAACAGGTCTGTCTGTCTGGACCTCCTGGGGCCCAGGAGTGCTCTGGCTGACCTTTGCATGTCGAGGGCTGCTTCTCATCTGCCCCTGAAGCACTGGGGCTCTGGGCTCTCCTTCCTATGGGAGAGAACTGTCCTGCTCCTCCAGGCACCCATGGCCAAAACTGGGATTCCTTCTCCAAATTTCCTAATAGGCAAAGATTGTTCCCAGACAAAAGCTGTCAGGACTGACAAGTCTGGCTGGCCTTGGCTTCCTGAGTGTTGCGTTGTGTTCTGTAAATTCTGATAAGGTGTATGTTGTAATTTGGGTTGTCCCACTTTCCCCCCTTTTCTCTGGGTTATTGTGGTTCCACTCAGGTTGTCTCCTCCTGCCCGGCTTCTGTCAATTTGCTGTCTCCCCCCAGTTACCCCAGGTACACGTGTATCCCTTGCTATGTTCCCTCCCCAGTAGCCTGTCCATCACTCAGTGACCCATCCTCTCCATCCAGAAACTTCTTCCTGGGGCATCGAGTGATTGGTTCAGGAGCCGGGGCAGCCCCTCCCCAGGTTACTTCTCATAGGTTCTCCAATGGTGTCGTTCTTCCTTTTTCCACTCCCCCCGTTTTGCTATTGAGTGGAGGGTTGGCTCCACCCAGTTCTCCACCTGCCTTTATAAGTTGTTGTCAGCCCTTTCCCAGGCTCTTTGACACTTGGGATTCCCTGGGTTTGTCTTCCCAACAATAAACCCAGTTGCACCCACAGTTGGAGAGCGCTTCTTCTCTTCTGCCTTCGCAGCCCAAAGTCCTGGTGAGGCTCTGAGCCTTGGGCGCACTCTCTGCAAGGTGCAGAGCGGAGAGAGAGCCCCCCTGCTGCAGCTCGCGAGCCCAGATTGGACAGCCGAACCTGAGGGCTGGCCCTCATCTGACTCTGAAACACTGGGGCTCGGTGCTTTCCTTCCTAACAAAAAGAACTCTTCTTCCTGTCCAGGCGCCCACAGCCAAAACTGAGATTCCACCTCCAAAATGCCCAATGACCATGGCCAAAACTGGGATTCTACCTCCAAACTCCGTACATCCAAGGATTGCTCCCAAGTGAAAGCTGCCAGGACAGACAGGTCTGGCTGCCCTTGGCCTCCTGGGGGCTGCCTCTCCCCTGCTGTGCAAACACTGGGACTCGCTGCTTTCCTTCCTATGGAAAAGAACTGTCCTTCTTATCTTTGCAGAAACCACCGAAATTGGGGTTCCACCTCCAAAATTCCCCATATCCAAGGGCTGCTTTCAGACAAAAGCTACCAGGACAGAGAGATCTGGCTGGCCCAGGCCTCTGATGGCCGCCTTTCATCTGCCCCTGAAACACCACCGGTGTTCCATGCTTTCCTTCCCATGGAAAAGAACCATCCTTCTCCTCCGGGTGTCCATGTCTGAAATTGGGATTCCCCCTCCCATATTCCCCATATCCAAGGGCTGCTTTCAGACAAAAGCTACCAGGACAGAGAGGTCTGGCTGGCCCAGGCCTCTGATGGCCGCCTTCCATCTGCCCCTGAAACACCACCAGTGTTCCATGCTTTCCTTCCTATGGAAAAGAACCATCCTTCTCCTCCGGGTGTCCATGTCTGAAATTGGGATTCCCCCTCCCAAATTCCCTATATCCAAGGGTTGCTGCCAGGCAAAATCTGCCAGTACCGTCAAGGCTGGCTGGCCTTGGCCTCTGGTGGCTGCCCCTGTGACACTGGGGCTGGGTTCTTTCCTTCCCATGGAGATCCGGGTGACACTGTGGGGACCTCCTGGAGCCAAGGGGATCCTTGTGGCACCTCTGGAGCCCATGGAACGAAGGGGATCCTTGTGGCACCTCTGGAGCCCATGGAACCAAGGGGATCCTTGTGGCACCTCTGGAGCCCATGGAGCCAAGGGGCCATGGTGACACAGCGGGGCTTCGTGGACACAGAGACCAGTATGGCTCTGTGGGGCCTGATGGAACCATGGAGACCATTCCCACCCTTCAGGGCCTCGAGTCACCAAGGGGCCATTATGACACCTCAGGGCCTCATGGCAGCAAGGGACCATTGGGACACTGTGAGGCCCCATGGAGCCCAGGGAAGATGGACCAGGTCTGGCTGGCTTGGCCTCCCAGGGGCCACCTGACAGATCTGGCTGGTCTTGGGATGTCAAGGGCTGCCTCTCATCAGCTCCTGGAGCACTGGGGCTCCTTGCTTTCCTTGCTATTGGAGAGAACCATGCCTCTTTTCAGTTGCCCATTGGCATCTGATGCCCATTGACATCTGCCCTGGCAAGGGCAGCGCTGCAGAGAGACAGCTCTGGCCAGGAGCAGCTCCTGGGCACAGCCCAGCAGGGCTGGGGCACTGCCAGGGCACCTCGGGGACACGGGCAGGGCACAGACACAGCTCACAGGGCTCAGCACTGCCAGGGGCCGTGGCATGTCCCCAAGGAGGCTGGGGCACAGCCGCACCTCTGGGGCTGTGTCCCAGAGCCCCAGAGCAGCTGTGCTGTCAGAAAGGGTCCGTGTGACAGCACAGATGGGCTGTGTGACATCACTGAGGGGGCTGCGACATCACAGAGCTAGCTGTGACATCATCAAAGGTGGTTCTGTGACATCACAATGTGGGTTGTGACATAGAGTATGATATCAGAGAGCAGCTGTGTGATGTCACAGAGAAGGCTGTGACGTCGCAGACAAGGCTGGCACATCACAGGGTGGCTGTGTGACATCACAAAGCTGCTCTGTGACATCACATAGCAGCTGAATGACGTCACATGGAGACTGTGTGACATAACAGAGTGGTTGTGTGACATCACAGGAGTTTGTATGAAATCACAGGTAGCCTCTGACATCATAGGTGGCTGTGTGACATCACAGGGGCTGTGTGACATCACAGGTGGCTGTGTGACATCGCTGGGGCTGTGTGACATCACAGGGGCTGTGTGACATCACAGGGGCTGTGTGAGGTCACTGGGGAGGTCACTCCACCCCGGTCCCCCCTCACAGCTCCCGCAGAGCAGTCCAACGCTGCTCGTGCACAGCGGGGTCCCCTGTCCCCCCGGGTCCCCCCGCAGCCTCCCCCAGAGGATGTTCCACGAGATCGACCCCAGAGCCTGACACGGGGCCGGGGGGCCGGGGCATGGGGACAGGGACCCCCCGGCAGCGTCCCCGTGTCCCCCAGGGCCAGAGCCTGGGCCAGGGCTCCTTCACCCTGTTACCAATGAGGGCTGGAGAGCGATTAAAAAATCCCCAGCAAGGGATCAGCAAAAACCAGATTTAATATTAAGCGCCAGCACGACCAAGTTCCTTGTCAAGAGTCCCTCTGCTCCTGACTGGACACTTCAGGGATAAAGGAAGACTTGCACATCCTATGATGGACAACAAGCCTCAAACTTTATTGATAGACACGCATATTTATATTAGTGATAATAAGGCTAATACATATTGCAAAAGGCGAGCTCATTATTGGTTAGTTACTTATCAGCCGACTACACCTACTTCTGCATTCTTGTAGTAATACTGTTACGACTTTTCTGCTTTTCTTCATATTTCTAGCTGATTTCTAGCTGAATATCTTCCCTCCCTTTTCTACTGTTGCAGCAAGGGCACAGTGTCCTTGCCTTATGTGGAAACTGACTGCTGGCTCCTTTACCTGTCTCCTTGCTTAACCAAGGGTATTATGTCTAAATGGCCTCTTTCAGCTAGCCAACTGTCCACAAAACTCTCCACACTTCCCCCGTTTTCTTTTTGGGCCAGAAATGTCGTATGCCAAGCCTTGTCCATCATTTGGCTAACCATTCTTTGCATGCAACTAAATAAGCACGGTAACACAAGCATTAGCAACACAATAACAACTAATATCCTATTGCATACATAATCATTGTTCGCAGCCAGGGGCCTAATCCAAGACTCTTTAGCCATGCTTCTAACCCAAATCCGTCTTCTTCTTTCAAGGTGTGCAGCCCTTTCTGGAGCTCCTTAATTTTTGTATGTATGGATGTGGAATGATCCGATAAATTCATGCAACACATACCCTCAAATTCTTCACAGCCATAGCACTGTGCAAGTAAAAGGAAGTCAATTGCAGCCCTATTTTTGAAGCGTTGCATGGCAAATAGAATCAACATCAAGCAAAAGGCTAGAAAGTGCCAAAGAGGTGGCATTGGTTTGTTTAGCAAGCCAGCATCCTAACTTATTTAAAATGGCATGGGCACCTGCTGCCACTATGGACCCTGGAGACCAAAATTTTCTAACACAGCTGCTCGGGTCCATTTAGCAGGTACTCACAAGGATTCTGTAGGGGTAGAAACACAAAGATATCTGTGGCCTCAATATAATACCTTAGCAGGACCTTGCCATTGTCCTGTCTTAGGATCCCTGTATTTTACCCATACCTCCTGCCTCACACCATCTTTCTTTTGTACATAATGATGAATTACGGCAGGGACTTTGCTTTCCCCAAAAACACACAAATGATTCAAAACAAATAGGCACCTTAGCAATCTTTCTTGCAACTCTCTAATATCTGTGTATTTACCTAGATATCTTTTCAAGGTACCATTAGCTCTTTCTACGAACACCTGTCCTGTCGGTGAATTAGGGATGCCTGTCACGTGTTCTATCCCCCACATTTGCATGAACTGCTTTATTCTTTTGCTGCAGTAAGCAGACCTGTTATCTGTCTTGATGCACCGTGGCACTCCCATTACTGCAAAGCAGCTACTGAGATTCCTCTCTACATGCCCGGCCTTCTCACTAGTCTGTGCTGTGGCCCATATAAAATGACTGTAGGTATCTATAGTAACATGCACATACTTTAACTTCCCAAACTCAGCAACATGTGTGACATCCATTTGCCAGGTCTCATTTGTATTCAGCCCTCTGGGGTTAACTCCCAGACCTAACCCACACATCCCATTTGTGACTTCTGATATGGATAACAGAGAAAGGATATTTTCTCAACTTAATTGCCCTCTGTAACTGTATAAACAGCTCATGTAACCTCCTGTTTTGAACCTCTTTGATAGAGGCATCTTCTATTCACACACATACACCGGCAACATACAAAGAATCTGTCACTATATTGAGAGGTCCAGAAAAATGCATCATGGCCCAAACAACAGCCAATAACTCCATCGTTTGTAAAGTATCCGATTTGGAGGCCTGGAGAATCTGATGGTGCCATTGTCCCTTTTCCTGCCAAGTTACTGCAGCAGTTCTGGATTTTCTTCCTGCATCCGTGTAGGCTGTGATAGCATCCAACAGGGGTTTCTGTGACCTTTTTGGGCATTGCATCCAACCCCACTGCCCTATCCAGTTCAACAGTATATTGGGAATATTATCAGTGGCGATCACGCTTCCAGCCCCCAACAGTGCCTCTTGTAATTCCATACTGTTTATCAGGTACCAGGCTGTTGAAGTGGAGGAGGTATCCATTCCAAGGCCCAAGCCTCCCCCGTTTTTTTGTCTTGCTGAGTAAGTGCACCCAGTAAATCTTTAGTTCCACACCAGACTGTCAGCTGTATCCCCCGTATAATCAGCATCTATTACTCCAGTTAAAACAAATAATCCCATCCTGGTGGCCGATGATCATCTCAGCAACAAAACACTCATAGGTTGTCCATCAATAATGATTGGTCCCTTTATTCCAGTCAGCACCTTTTCTGGATGGGTGGTTATCAAGGTTACTGCTACTGAGGCTGCAACGTCCAGTCCGAGGCTTCCAGCGGTGGCTGGTTGTAGTGGAGTTGAGCTGAGGTGTTGACAGCGGTGTTGTGGGTGTCCGACTGGCTCGGTGCTGGGGTTACGGCTGCGGAGACTCGGAGAGGTGCAAGAGCAGCTAACACCTGATTCTGAGAGGCTTTTGCTTGCTCCTGAAGGCCCACCCCCAATTGTTTAATAGCGTCCACCAAAAATGCCTGGGTCCTAACAGGGATTTGGGCCATCCTCTCTAATGATTCCTCTATGGACCAGTTCGCCCTTAGGGTGCTTAATACGTTTCTAGTGGATTGATTACAATTCTGAAGGGCACATTGTTTTAATAATGCACCTCGCATAAACTCCGGCACCCCTGCTTTTTCTATAGCAGCTGCAGCCCTATCTATAAACGTGCCAAATGCTTCATCTCGTCCTTGCTTAATCCCCATATACATTGGTACACCACCCGGCTCCTTCACCTGCTCTGTAGCCTGCCTCACCAACCTCATAGCCTCTCTACACTTATCCGGTCCTATCAATGCCTGTGCCTCTGTGCGAAGAAACGCACCCAACCCCATCAATTCATCTGCTGTCACACCATGCAAGGATCCCCTTGCTGTCTTGGTGTGGCTACGCACTCATTAACCAGCGCTTGCCAGTGCGCATTGAACAGCAGTTGCTGATGTTGTGTAAAAATCAATCTCGCTATCCCTCTACATTCAGCAGGCAAAAGTATCTGCATACCCCGAATGTAATCTAGCATTTGCTTCACCGGCTCGCTCGTCACTCAAACTGGCTAACAGTCGCTCT
The DNA here is from genome assembly GCF_015832195.1 of Motacilla alba alba. NCBI lineage: Eukaryota > Metazoa > Chordata > Aves > Passeriformes > Motacillidae > Motacilla > Motacilla alba. The sequence goes on from NW_024037405.1 coordinate 1,258,904, forward strand.
AAGCTGAGATAGTAATTTCCAGTCAAGAGCAGTGATTGTTACTTGCATTCCTCCCCCCGCAACTGGTTGAAAAACTGCCGGGAATGCCAGCACTGAGGCTGCCTCCATTAACCCCCTGTCCCCCTTGTCCAAACAGTCCTTGGCCAGCGCCACCCATGCCTCCCTCCGTTCCCTGGCAATGGCCTCCTCTAGGTCGTTTTTCACCCCAGGAATCAACTCATCACCTGACGGGGGTGAATTTATAGGTGGCTTAGGGCAGGACTGTGACCCTTTTGGGGGTGTTAGTGATTCGGGGGGCGCTGATGGCTCACCGGAGGCCCCAGCATTGGAAGCAGGAGGCGGGGGGGGGGCAGGACAACACTATTAACCGCAGGAGGTAGCGGAGTAGACTGGAACCAGTCCTTATCATAGTTCCTATTTCTATCTTGAGCGACCGATGCTTGCTCCGCTGCCTTCTTTTCTGCCTGATACTGTAAAAGCTCATTATGCATGACCTTCCATAACTTCCCTAACTTTTTCGCTGTTTTATCATCTTCCAACATAGCCTCCCACAACTTATCCCCAAATTTACGCCATTCTGATAGCTCATGCACTGTGTGTGGATTCTGAAAAAACCCCTTTTCATATCCATAAGCTAACAATCCTGGCAATTCCTTATGCAAATCTATTTCCTTTACTTGCCTTCTCTGTAAAAAGGCAGTGAATAAATCATATGCTGCTTGCCTCTCCATACCTTATTTCGTCAGCGCTGTTGCAGGTTTCCCAGGCTCCGGCAGCACGTATGGCCAGGACTGTCTGTACAGCTCCTGGGGCCCGCAGACCGCAAACCTGTGGCCGGTCTGTTTGTACCGTTCCCCCTGCGATAGGAACCCAACCCTACTTCATCCGTCCGTGGCGGGCGTTTCCTATCACGTCGGGGTCACCATTTGACGGATAAAGGAAGACTTGCACATCCGATGATGAACAACAAGCCTCAAACTTTATTGATAAACACGCATATTTATATTGGTATTAATAAGGCTAATACATATTGCAAAAGGCGAGCTCATTATTGGTTAGTTACTTATCAACCGACTACACCTACTTCTGCATTCTTGTAGTAATACTATTACGACTTTTCTGCTTTTCTTCATATTTCTAGCTGATTTCTGCTGACTATCTATCCTCCCTTTTCTACTGTTGCAGCAAGGGCACAGTGTCCTTGCCTTATATGGACACTGACTGCTGGCTCCTTTACCTATCTCCTTGCTTAACCAAGGGTATTATGTCTAAATGGCCTCTTTCAGCTAGCCAACTGTCCACAAAACTCTCCACAGTAAAGTATGAGCAAAACAGCGCTGGGTACAGTGGGGGAAGTTTTCCCTCCAACTGCACAACAATGGTTGGGGCGTACAGATATTTATAGGGGTGCACATAAGCTTTTCTCAGCAGTTTCTATTCCCGATTTTTACGTCACAATTCTATACACTATTGTGAGTTAGTTTTTCTCAGGATGTATTCCAGAAAGGAGTATTCCCAGATGGTGGGGTCCGACTTCTGAAAGAAGAAAGAGGTCTTCCAGCTAGTGCGGTCCAGACTCCAGATGTGGGCCCACCTTTTAATTGCAAAGACTATAAATCTCATAGCAGTGATGTCCAGCTTCCCTTGGTCAAAGCTATCAATCTTTGAGTTGATGTTCATCTTCCTTTCTCAAGTTGCTTTTTACTGTTTTGCTAAGGTGTTGAGATAAGCATATTTCCTTTACATATATTCTAAACTTATATTTTCAAAGCTCCTTACTACAAGCAATATTCTAAAATTATGCTTCAAAAGGTTATTATTACAAAGCTGTTTAATGCTTAACTACGTGCAAAAAGTTCTTGTCCAGTAGCAACATCCTTAAAGCTTTATTTCAAATGCTATAAAAGTTAATTGCAAACAAAAGATAAGTTCAAAGACCTTCTTCCATACTTTACTCCCTCAGTTATTTTTTTAGAATTCATTCTTTAATTATCTTATGATCAATTTCCACTCATATCACAATCACAAGCACACATGCTGCCTGTATATACCTAACACGAAACACAGCTTTATATCTCACATGCGGGATGGGCTCCTCTCCTGGCAGCAGCTCTCCAGAGGTGGGTACCCGGCTCCACAGCTCGGCTGGCAGAAGGGCTCCGGGCAGAGGGCAGCGGGCACACGGGCATCCCGCTCTGGCAGCTGCTGAGGAGGTTGCTGTGCGTGCTTCAGCGGAGGAGCTGGAACGTGGCCTGCCACGCTGCCCTTCTCTAAAAGCAGAGAATGGGTCGGGAGGTTTGGGCTCTGAGCACAGCCAGCAGCCTGGCCCGGGCACAGGCCATGGCGGGACAGGGGCACAGGAGCCTGCTGCGACTGACCGTGGCTCTCGGGTTTCTCTCCGCAGGCTGCCAGCACCTCCTGCCATGGGAACGGCACCGCTCGGCCTGCCAGGCTGGGAGGGCTGGAGGGCACTGGCTGTTCATTTGCTGACAAATATAGATTGGGGGTTTTTTGTCATCGTCATTGGAGTGTTTCTTTCATCCTTTTCCAAGCTTTTGGCCTCTTGTGATAAATGGATGTGATTTGTCTAACAAAATCTGGTGGTTTACACTAGCTGGACTCATTATTATTGTGGTCTATACCATATTTCATTTCCTGCTTAGGTAAAATACCATGTAACAAATTTGATCAAATGAGAAACGAGGGATTGTGAAAACCTTTATTTGTGGGATGTAGAAGATACCGAGATTCAGTCTTTAATAAAAAGCATGAATCAATATTATCAAAAGAGAATATTGGGGAAATTGTGATAAGTGGATGTGATTCCTGCTAACTAAATTGTAATTATATGAATATTTTTGGAAAATAATTGGACAGGTAGATGTGATTAGTGCTATGAAGCAGATGGGTTTCTTTGTAGATGATGCATGTGGGAAACAGGATACAGGAGACCAGAGTCAGCCTTGATGAACTAAAGATAGGAAGACTCCCAAGTCAGAATTGGCATCAAGACGAAGTTAAGACACCTCCCAGGCCAGGATCAGCCGTGACATGAATAATGTTGGGACAATTCCAGACAGGGAGTCTCAAAGAGTGTTCTGATCTGTAAAATAATAAGGCTTCACTGGAACATAGTGCTTACTTACATAACACAAGACTTGGGGCGCGTGCCCAGCCTGCCAGGTTCTTCAGAGGCCAGCGAGGAAGACTGCTGGCCTTCCTCCAAGGAGACTCCAAAGAGCCAGCAGCCCCCTGAGCCCCAGCGGGAGCCTGCGCTGGGCAGGGTGGGGACGTGGGTTTCAAGAATCGGAAACAGGAGGAGATTTAGGGGAAAATATTGATGAGTATGTGTTAGCACACAGTCGATGAGTTGTGTTTGGATCCTTTTGCCTTTTGTACGTGGGGCAGGGTGGGAAGCCCTCCCCGTACCCCATCGATCGGTTTTGCTTGTGCTTTATCCCAACCACTGCCAAATTTCTTTTGTAACTACTGGATTCTAATTGATTGTATTATTTAATCTCAATTAAAACTGCTGCTAAATTTCAAGTTTGTGGTTTATTAAATTCAACATATGGGACCTCCTTTATAACATCAGGAATATGACTTAATAGTTTACAAAACCAAAATGAATCTTATTCAGCTAAATTAACAAGGAATAGAAAAGCATGCGAGACTTAATCACAAAGGATAAAGTAACAGAAATGATGATACTTGATTAAATGAATACATTTTTACTTAATGAGTTAATAGCTCAGTCTCCTCTGGCTTTTGATCTCCTCACCAGAAGGGCTGCAGTTCCTTGATCTCCTCTGCACGAGGGGCACAGTCTTTAGGGTTTGGTCTCGGCTTTGGTACAGGGTGTTTTGTTTTGCCTGATGATGACTGCCAAAAACTCCCTTAAAATCCCCCCAAAAGCACCAAATCCCCTCAAAACCCCCCAAGCCTTCCCCCAACCTCCTCAGGATGAATTTTTGGTTAATTTCAGGTAATTTTGGGTGGATTTTGAGGGCTTTGGTACCTGATGGATGCTAGAGTGGGTGTAGGATTCAAACCTACTCAAAATTCACCCTAAAATTCCCCTAAAATTCCTCCAAATCTCCCCCAAATCCCCCTCAGGATGGATTTGGAGGAAATTTTGGGTTAATTTTAGGTCAATTCTGGGTGGATTTTGGGTCATTTTGCTACCTCCCAGACATCAAATTTGGCATAGGATTCAAACCCAGACAAAACCCCCCAAATTCCCCCCAACCCCCTGCGGAAGGATTTTAGGTGGATTTTTGGGAAATTTGGAGGAAATTTTGGGTGGTTTTGGTACTTTGTGGATGCCCAAGCAGGTGAAGGATTCAAACCCAGCCAAAATCCCCTCAAAATCCCCTCAGATTTCCTCCAGAAGTTTGGGTGGATTTGGGGTAATTTTGGGTCCTTTAGTGAAGCGGCCAGGGCCCCGGGCGTAGGGCTTGGAGCGGGGCTGAGCAGCGGGGCAGCAAGGGGGGAGGGAGGGAGCTGTGAAACCCCCGAGGATCCCCTGAGGGGGAGACCCCTAAAAGCCAGCAGCGTGTTCCCTGACAGAAACCAATTCCCTCCTGGGAATGGGGAACACGTGTTGTGGGGCCGGCTGCACCTGTGGGAGCCGTGGGGAGCGCGAGCTCGTGCTGTGCTGCAGCGCTGAGCTGGCAGTGCCATGGACACGGGCAGGGCGTTCTCTGTTTGCCCCAGAGCTGGGGCCTGCAGGCACCTTGCCGCCCCTCGGCTCAGGCTGTGCCACCCAGCAAAGCCTAGCAGGCCGGGAGCAGAGCCCGGGGGATGCAGGAAGCTGAGAGAAGCCCCCGCTCTAGAACTGAGGCAGTTCCTCCAAAGCAAACAAAGATGGTAATTTGAAGACATTCCCACTGTGCTCAGAGTTGGCCTGAGGAGAATAAGTGGTGAGCTTGTCAAAAATCCCAGGAAATATCTGGGAAAAGGCTTTAGGTAATCTGGTTGTGACTAGGTACAAAGCTCCCATGGGAAAAGAGCCTCTGCAGCAGGCTGGGTGGCTGAGGGTGTCTTAGTTCTTCACAGAGTAAAGACTGCCACAGAAATGCAATTTTGTTTTTTATTGAACAATTAGAAAAAAATTTTCCAGAACTGTAACACTACTTTCAAAAATAGTGAGGTTATCTGGAAAATGGGAAGAAACATTTGGGGATTTCTCTTTACAAAAAATATTTCTAAATATTTCCAAAAATGAAAAGTGAAGACAAAACGGAGTCTGTTTTTCTGGATTCTGAAACTACGTTGAAAAATCCTTAACTACTGTTGTTATTGGGAAGAAATAATTGGGGATGTCTCTCTACAGAAAAAATATTTGAAAATAACTTCTAAAACTTTTTTATTTCTACAAATGAAAAACAAAGACAAAATGGGGTTGCTTTCTTTCAGGAGCCCCCTGCTGCTGCCTGCCCCCCGGGCTCCCCCAGCCCCTCGTGGCCCCGCTGCTGGTCACGGCAGCCTCTGCCTGGCTCCTGCCTGCCCAGACCGTGGGCATCCACGGCTGCTCCTGGGCACGGAGCTCAGCCAGTGCTGGGGCCGGGAGGGCTTTGCTGGTGCTACCACCCGGACACTGGGGCACAGCTCCATCTCTCCATTGCAAGGGGCCATCGCCTACCCTGGCACAGGGGTGGGGGTCAACTTCAGTGTTGTTTAGAGGGCAGGGCCAGGGGCCTCAGGGGCAGAGGAAGAGACATGTGGGTCTCAGGGGGGGCTGCAGGGTGCTGGGCTGCTCTTGGGGTCTCTAAAAGAACTTGGGAATGGGATGGGATGGGACAGAGGAAGATGAGAAAAGGGATGAAGACAGCTTGGGGTTACCCATGGGGAGGGGAGGTGGCAGTGGGATCTAGAGGAGAATCGGGGGCTTCCTTGTAGAGGGCTGTTCTGGAGTCCTCTTCTCAGAGCTCTTGAGACGGCTGCCCAGGCCCTTATTATTGCTGGAGGAGCTGCTTAGGCTGTCTGAGTGTGAGCTGCAGCCACGGTCTTTCAACTCCTGTCCAGAGGCGCTCCTGTGAAGAGAGGAGGTGGCTGAGGCCCCAGCTGCCAGGGGCACACAGGGACCCTCCTGCACGGCAGGGCCCAGAGCTGGCAAGGCTCCCCAGCAGGGCTGGAGCTGCTGGCCCAGCCTGGCCCAGCTGCACCGCTGCCCCTCAAGGCCCCGGCGAGCAGGGGACGGCTCTGGGCAGGGTCCCTGGCCAGGAGCGGGCCCCGGAGCGCCTCTGCCTTTCCAGGGCCATCTCCTCCCTGCTCTTTCTCCTCCCCACCTTGCTTTGCCTCTGCCCTGTGCCCCTGGGGCTGCTCTTGGCCCGGCAGCCTCAGCGGGAGCCAGCACTGGCTGCAGCCCCAGCGGCCCCCCAGGACAAGGCCCAGCAATTACGAGGCCAAAGAAAGCACAGGGCAGCAACAGAACCCTCAGCAGAGTTAGCTGGACAGTCACAGACCGGCCACAACTCCACTGCAGCTCCCCTGGGAATGTTTCCTGTCTCCCTTAGACTTTCAAAAGAAGTTGTTTGAGGGGGAGAGCAACAAAACACTCACTGTTTTCCCCTCCAGGAATACCAGATTCCAAAGCAGCACAGCATGACGACAAGCTCCAAACAAAGCAGGCCTACTATTAACCCTAGCCAGGAGCCTGTTCCCTCAAAGATAGCCTTTCTGATGCCCTCCTGGGAATGGGGAAGACGTGCTGTGGTTCCATCTGCATCTGTGGGAGCAATGGGGAGGGTGAGCCCACGCTGTGCTGCCCTGCTCAGCTGGCAGCACACTGGACACGGGCAGGGCGTTCTCTGTTTGCCCCAGAGCTGGGGCCTGCAGGCACCTTGCCGCCCCTTGGCTCAGGCTGTGCCACCCAGCAAAGCCCAGCAGGCCGGGAGCAGAGCCCGGGGGCAGCGCAGCTGCTTGGGCAGTCGCTGCTTTGAGGGACACAGGCCAAAGCCATCCCTGAGCAGCCCCTGCCAGCCCTGGCCCTCCCTGGCCCGTGACAGCTCGCCCAGCCCCAGGGGACAGAGTCAGGACCCAGTGCAGCCCCTGCCCAGCCGGGAGCCAGGGCTGGGGCTGGCCCTGGGCTGGCGGCAGGGCTCCCGCTCGGGGCCGCTCCTGTGCCTTGGGCCTCTGGGCACCCAGGGCCAGCTCCGGAGCAGCTGCAGCGCGAGGGACGATGGTGCACGAGTCCCGTTTCCCCGGGGCTGGCAACGAGCTCCAGAGGCCTCCAACCCTCCAGAGGCGCCTCCAGCTCTGGCTGCTGCCGGGCTGTGCAAGGGCAGGCCCTGGGGGAAGAGCTGCCGCCACACAGCCCCGCTGAGGGCTGAGCCCGGCGCAGCAATTACCTCCTGCGCCTGTGCCCCTGCCTGGCATCGCCTTCCTTCCTGCAGCAGGGGCTGCCAATGGGCCACTGCTTCTTGGGGGAAACATCTCCTTCTGTCCTGCCTGTTGGTCCATCACTTGAGAATCAAAGAAGAACAGCTGGATCAGATGGATCTGTTCCCCCTTTCGTTGCTGGCATCTTCAGGCATCATGTTTCTCAAAAATGGGGAAAAGTTCCACAAAACATCTGGGCTTTGGGGGCCAGGGCCCACCCCCCTCCAAACAGCTGCCAGTGCTGAGCAGAAGTTGTGATGGGATCATGCAGGGCGAGGGAGCACACGGGCATGGCTCTGTCCTGGCACCTGCAGCGATGCCCCCCTGGCCAAGCTTTGGGCTCTGAGCTGGCAGCTCTCCTGGGGGAAAGGCCTTGACCTACCCTCAGCATCTCCCAGAGGCTCAATCCTGAACGTGGGTTGGGAAGCCAGATCACCTTCACCAACAGGTTCTTCAGCTGCAGAGAAAGGCAGGACAGAAGAGCTCCTGTGTCACTGCTGATGATTCTCCTTCAGACCCGAGTGGCAGGGAGTGCACCTGGGTGATTGGTGCCCTCCAAGGCACTCCCTCAGCTCTCCTTCCACTCCGGAGCAGGGGCAGGGGGACCACGTGCCTGCAGTGTCCCCACACTAGGATGGAAGGAGCCAGCAACTCTAAACCCAGCCCCAGGCAGGGCCAGGCCTTGGCAGTGGCAGCGGGAGCAGCTCAGGCTCCCTGGGGCCAGCAAAGGAGCTGTGAATGGCACAGCCCCGGGGCACAGCCCTGGGCCCGGCCCCTTCCCTCTCTGCTCTTCTGCCTGGCTGCACAGAGCACACGGAAGGACACACTGGCATTGCCATGGGAGGAAGATGGACAGCTAAATGCTCCTTCCTCCCACTGACAGCGATGCTGTGGGATCCCTCAGGGCTCCAGAAGGGAGCAGGGCAAGGTTTCCAGAACTGATCAACCTTCAGAGGAACTTAAGGGAAATGCCACATGAGCGAGCTCTTGCCACACAGACACTGATTATTCTGTCAGGGAATGTACATTGAGAACTTGCCACCAACATCTGGCAATGTCTTCAAACCACCATTCACCAGCACTTCCAAATAATCCAAGGCTTGATCCCAATCTAGAAGGGAGCACAGATCCCACAGAACCGTTTCCATGGTGTGCTGGGATCCCCATCTGCCTTAGGGAATTGGGCACTGCAAGGGGGTGGGGTAAGGCTGTGGGAGCCTGTGGCTCCTGGTCACTCTCCAGACTCTTTGCAGGCCCTGTGCAACATCCCTGGAGGGGCAGCTGGAGCAGCCCAGGGCCCATGGGGGCTCTCTCACTCCCACAAAGGAAACCCTCAATAGAAGCTTGGGGAAATCTGCAGCAGGCAGTGCCACAGCTATCCCTCCCAACCTCCGTCCCTCCCTCCTGCTGGCCCACCTGACCATGGAACAGCTCCCCCAGCCCAAGGGCAAACAGCCAGGCCCTGTCAGGACACACTGGAGCCTTGCTCTCCCCCTCTGCCCTTTCCCCACCTCGGGCACCCCGTGCAGTCACTCCCAGGTTTCGGGACGTGTCTCCCACGGAGGGAGCCCAGCAGGACTGCTCAGAACCCGAGTGCCCTGAGCCTGCTCGGGATGATTCCTCTGGGCTGTGCCGCTCTTGTCCGGGCTGTGCCCGCACTGCCAAGCCGCAGAGAGGGCAGCTCAAGGCTCAGCAGGGCTCAGGCCCAGAGGCACAGCAATTACCTCCTGGGACTGTGCCTGGCATGGCCTCCCTTCCTGCAGGAAATGCCGCCTTCCATAGGGCCTCTTTGTCCATCCCTTGAGAAAGGAAGAGGCACAGCTGGATCAGATGGGAACACTGCACATCGGGCAGGTGGCCTCTCCATGAGGCAATACTTGTCCAAGTCATGCATAAGGATCAGGAAAATCCTGACCCCCCCAGGCCCTTTGGGCTGGCTGTGGCCCACCCTTCTCCAAGCAGCCACCCCTCAGGATGTGCCTGGGGACTGGGAAATTGCAGGGCATCTCATGCCCGTTGTGCAGTTTGGGCTGGCTGTCAGCTGATGCCAAATGCCTTCCTGCAGAGGCTGGCGAGAAGCTGCAGCCAGGCCAGGCTGGGAAGCAGCCCTGCAGGCCGTGAAAGCAGCAGCGGGGCAGCCAGGCTGCCATGGATCCCTTCCCACCGTGCCGGGCACGGCGTGTCCAGAGGTGCAGCCAAAGCCCCCGGCTGCTGAGTCCCAGGGGAAGGCAGAGGGAAATGCACCCACCTTGTCCTGCCTGTGCTTCCTTCTCTGTTTGTCTCAGGAAGTCATTGGAGTCAAGAGGCTTTTTGCCTCTTGAATGTTGGGACTTTCCTTTTGGAGGACCTTAAGAGAAAGTAGTTCCATTTCCCAGGAATGGATGACACAAAAGCAGGGCTCAGCCTCTGGGCTCAGCAGGGACACACTACTCACCCCTGCCATGGGAGCTGGGTTGGTGCCGAGCATCCAGGCCAGGTGCTGGAGAAGTCTTCCCTGCAGGCACATCTGTAACTGAATGGCCACAGAAGCTTCTGTCACCTCTGCTGATCTGCACGGGCAGCACTGAGCCACAGGAGAGGTGAGGGCATCACGCAAGGTGAGGGCACCCATGTGCATGGTTCTGTCCTGGCACCTGCAGCGATGTCCCCCTGGCCGAGCTTTGGGCTCTGAGCTGGCAGCTCTCCCTGGGGGAAAGGCCTTGACCGACCCTCAGCATCTCCCAGAGGCTCAGTGCTGGACGTGGGTTGGGAAGCTGCACCACCTTCACCAACAGGTTCAGCTGCAAAGAAAGGCAAGACAGAACAGCTCCCGGGGCACTGTAGGAAATTCTCAGGCTGCACGCAAGGCTCAGCCCCGGGGCACAGCCCTGGGCCCGGCCCCTTCCCTCTCTGCTCTTCTGCCTGGCTGCACAGAGCACACGGAAGGACATACTGGCATTGCCCATGGGAGGAGGATGCACAGCTAAATGCTCCTTCCGCCCACTGACAGCAATCCTGTGGGATCATTCAGGGCTCCAGAAGGGAGCAGGGCAAGGTTTCCAGAATTCTTCAATCCTTAGATAATGTTAAGGGAAATGGCAGACGAGTGAGCTCCTGTCACATTGAAACTTAAAATTCTCTCAGGAAAGGCACACAGAGAACTTGCCTCCAGCATTTTCCAGGAATTTCAGGCCATCTTCCAGCAGGGCTTCCAAATAATCCAAGTCACGATCCCAATTTAGAAGGGAGCACAGATGAGAACCATTTCCATGGTGTGCTGGCATTCCCTTCTGCCTCTGGGAAATGGGCACTGCAAGGTGGTTGAGAAAGGATGAGGGAGCCAGATGTGAATGGACAAGGCCAAAGCTGCACAGGGGCCTGGGGAGCTCTGGGCTGGCTCCAAGTCACTCTCCACCCTCTGTGCAGGCCCTGTGTGACATCCCTGGAGGGGAGGCTGGAGCAGCACACGGCCCTGGGGGCTCCTTCCCTCACACGCAGAGGAAATCCTCACTAAAGGCCAGAGGAAAACTGCAGCATGCAGTGCCACAGCTCTCCCTGCCTCCCTCTATCCCTCCTGCCCTCCTTCTGCTGGGACACCGCCCAGTTCCCAAGTGCAAACAGCCAGGCCCTGTCAGGACACACTGGAGCCTTGCTCTCCCCCTCTGCCCTTTCCCCACCTCGGGCACCCCGTGCAGTCGCTCCCAGGTTTCGGGACGTGTCTCCCACGGAGGGAGCCCAGCAGGACTGCTCAGAACCCGAGTGCCCTGAGCCTGCTCGGGATGATTCCTCTGGGCTGTGCCGCTCTTGTCCGGGCTGTGCCCGCACTGCCAAGCCGCAGAGAGGGCAGCTCAAGGCTCAGCAGGGCTCAGGCCCAGAGGCACAGCAATTACCTCCTGGGACTGTGCCTGGCATGGCCTCCCTTCCTGCAGCAGAGGCTGCCAATGAGCCATTGCTTCCTCCGGGAAACACCACCTCCAACACAGCCCCTTCATCCACTTCTGGAGAATGGAAAAGAAACAGCTGGATCAGGTGGGACTGTTTCCCATTTGGAAAGGAGGCCATGCTTCTCAAAGACATGGATAAGGATCAGGAAAAGGCCCAGGCTCCTGGGACTGGGCCAGAGCACTCCATTCTGCAAGCAGCTGCGCTTCCTTCTCTACTAAGGGACCAGGAAATTGCAGGGCATCTCAGGGTGCGCATGGCCCTTGGTGCAGTTTGGGCTGGCTGTCAGCTGATGCCAAATGCCTTCCTGCAGAGGCTGGCGAGAAGCTGCAGCCAGGCCAGGCTGGGAAGCAGCCCTGCAGGCCGTGAAAGCAGCAGCAGGGCAGCCAGGCTGCCATGGATCCCTTCCCGCCGTGCCGGGCACGGCGTGTCCAGATGTGCAGCCAAAGCCCCCGGCTGCTGAGTCCCAGCGGAAGGCTGAGGGAAATGCACCCACCTTGCCCTGTCTGCAGCATTTCCTTCAGCATTTGCCAAAGAACTTCATATGGCTTCTGGGATTTTTTGTCTGCTGTGTCTTTGGGCTTTCCTTTTGGAGGACCTTAAGAGAAAGTAGTTCCATTTCCCATGAATGGATCCCACAAAAGCAGGGCTCAGCCTCTGGGGTCAGCAGGGACACACTACTCACCCCTGCCATGGGAGCTGGGCTTGTGCACAGCATCCAGACCAGGCGCTGGTGAAGTTTTCTCTGCAGGCACACCTGTAACTCAACAGTCACGGAAGCTTCTGTCACCTGCTTCTTGGCACATTGTCAATGATTACGCTTTGGTGGGCCAGTGAGAACATACCTACAGAAACCCCCGAGGGCTTCAAAACTTCATACTGCCAGGCTATTGGAGAAGGCTTCCCAGCATCCCAGTCTGGAAGCAAACCAAGATGAGAACTGTTTCCATTGTGTGCCAGCGCTGGCTCTGGCCCCGGGCTGGCGGCAGGGCTCCTGCTCGGGGCCGCTCCTGTGCCTTGGGCCTCTGGGCACTCAGGGCCAGCTCCGGAGCAGCTGCAGCGGGAGGGACGTTGGTGCACGAGTCCCGTTTCCCCGGGGCTGGGAACGAGCTCCAGAGGCGCCTCCAGCTTTGGCTGCTGCCAGGCCGTGCGAGGGCAGGCCCTGGGGGAAGAGCTGCTGCCACACAGCCCCGCTGAGGGCTGAGCCCGGCACAGCAGTTACCTCCTGTGCCCAAGCCTGTGCTTGTGCATGGCATCGCCTTCCTTCCTGAAGCAGGGGCTGGCACCCAGGAGCGACTGCTTCTTTCCGGAAATGCCGCCTTCCACAGAACCTCCATGTCCATCTCTTGAGAAAGGAAGGGAGACAGCTGGATCAGATGGATCTGTTCCCCATTTGGGTGGTGGCATCTACGGGAGGCAATATTTGTTAAAGACATGGACCAGGAAATGCCAAGGTTATTCTGGCTGGGTCAGAGCACTCTCTCCTCCAAACCACCACCCTTTCCTAATCTGGAGACCAGGATATTGTGGGGGATCTCAGGGTCTGTTGTAGTTTGGGCACGCTGTCAGCTGATGCCAAATGCCTTCCTGCAGAGGCTGGCAAGAAGCTGCAGCCAGGCCAGGCTAGGAAGCAGCCCTGAGTCCCAGTGGAAGGCTGAGGGAAACTCCCCCCAACAGCTGCTGAGTCCCAGCGGAAGGCTGAGGGAAATGCTCTCACCATTCCCTTTCTGCAGTTCCTCCACTATTTGTTTCAAGATGTTGTTTGACTCAAGTGATACCTTCTCTTTTTTACATTTGTTCTTCCCTCTCAGAGGACCTTAAGAGAAAGTAGTTCCATTTTGCATGAATGGATCCCACAAAAGCAGTGCTCAGCCTGTGGGCTCAGCATGGATACACTACTCACCCCTGCGATGGGAGCCGGGCTTGTGTGCAGACACCAGAAAAGGTGCAGGAAATTTCCTCTCTGAAGACACATCTGTAGGTCAAGAGCCAGAGAAGATTCTGTCACCTTCTTGCTGCCAGTCAATGTCCATGATTACTGCTTGGTGGGACAGTGAGAACATACCTGCAGGGGGCCCAGAAGGCTTCAAAACTTTACGCAGCCAATCTAATGGAGAAGCCTTCCCAGGAACCTCATCTAGAACGGAGCACAGATGAGAACATTTTTCAGGGTGTGCTGGGATCTCCTTCTGCCTCTGGGAAATGGGCACTGCAAGGGAGGCGGGGAAGGCCATGGGAGCCAGATGTCAGTGGACATGGCCAAAGCTGCACAGGGGCCTGGGGAGCTCTGGGCTGGCTCCAGGTCACTCTCCACCCTCTGTGCAGGCCCTGTGCGACATCCCTGGAGGGGAGGCTGGAGCAGCACACGGCCCACTGGGACTCTCTTACTGCCACACAGAGGAAATCCTAAAGCCCTGGTGACAACTGCAGCATGCAGTGCCACAGCTATCCCTGCCTCCCTCCATCCCTCCTGCCCTCCTTCTGCTGGGACACCGCCCAGTTCCCAAGTGCAAACAGCCAGGCCCTGTCAGGACACACTGGAGCCTTGCTCTCCCCCTCTGCCCTTTCCCCACCTCGGGCACCCCGTGCAGTCGCTCCCAGGTTTCGGGACGTGTCTCCCACGGAGGGAGCCCAGCAGGACTGCTCAGAACCCGAGTGCCCTGAGCCTGCTCGGGATGATTCCTCTGGGCTGTGCCGCTCTTGTCCGGGCTGTGCCCGCACTGCCAAGCCGCAGAGAGGGCAGCTCAAGGCTCAGCAGGGCTCAGGCCCAGAGGCACAGCAATTACCTCCTGGGACTGTGCCTGGCATGGCCTCCCTTCCTGCAGCAGAGGCTGCCAATGAGCCACTGCTTCCTCCGGGAAACTCAGCCTTCAGCACAGCCTCTCCTCCTTCCATCTCTGGAGAGAGAAAAAGGGAGAGCTGCCTCAGGTGGGGCTGTTCCCCAATGGGAAGGTGGCATCTTCAGGAGGCCCTTCTTCTTCTTAAAGACACTCATGAGGTTTTGGAAGTTATCCAGCTTTGGAGCTGGGCCAGGGCTCTGCCTTTTCCAAACCACCACCCCTCCTGATCTGCCCGGAGACGGGGAAAACGCAGGGCATCTCAGGGTGCGCATGGCCTCTGGTGCAGTTTGGGCTGGCTGTCAGCTGATGCCAAATGCCTTCCTGCAGAGGCTGGCCAGAAGCTGCAGCCAGGCCAGGCTGGGAAGCAGCCCTGCAGGCCGTGAAAGCAGCAGCAGGGCAGCCAGGCTGCCATGGATCCCTTCCTGCTGTGCTGGGCATGGCGTGTCCAGATGTGCAGCCAAAGCCCCCGGCTGCTGAGTCCCAGCGGAAGGCTGAGGGAAATGCACCCACCTTGTCCTGCCTGTGCTTCCTTCTGTGTTTGTTTCAGGAATTCATTTGAGCCAAGAGGCTTTCTGGCTCCAGAATCTTCGGACTTTCCTTTTGGAGGACCTTAAGAGAAAGTAGTTCCATTTCGCAGGAATGGATCCCACAAAAGCAGGGCTCAGCCTGTGGGGTCAGCAGGGACACACTACTCACCCCTGTGATGGGAGCTGGGCTTGTGTGCAGCAACCGGAAAAGGTGCTGGAGAAGTCCTCCCTGCAGACACACCTGTAAGTCAAGAGCCAGAGAAGATTCTGTCACTTTCATGGCTTGGTGCTGGTGCAATGCCAGTGCCCCCATAAAAATATATTTGTCTTGGTGCCTGTGGTGAGATGTGACTAGGAATAGAGCAACGCAGGCTTTAACTTAGGAATAAAGGGGAAAAAAAACTTTATTAACTTACAACTATAGTAAGATAAACACACAGAAGTTCACATGAAAAAAACTCTCCAAACCATTCCTCCATCCTCCACTCAAATTTTTAATACAGTACAGTGAGACAGTCTTGGACGTCCACTCAGATTGCTACCTCTCAGATATTCAATTCTCAGTCTATTATTTCTCTTCAGGCAATCAACTCTCATTTCATCAAGGAGAGAGGAGTCTCTTTTGTACCATATTGGGACCTCTTCCTTCTATGTCCAGTGCTCTCACCACTGTGCATGCACCAGAACTGCTTTTAGGGTTCCCCTTTTAAGGTTGTTTTGGTCAGTTCCAAAAAAGCGACAGTCTCTCTGTTTCAGGATTCCAGTCCTTCCCAATTTCACCCTCTGGGGCCGAGGGGTTTTGAGAACAGAGATCTTCCTCTCCATCTCTGTTCACACCACTCCTTCACTGCCCTCTCTTGCCTCCAAGCCATCGCCTCCCCCTAAATGCAGTTTCTGTGTCACAGGAAGAAAATGGGTCTGTCCATGGCTGTACAAGAAAAGAGTCCAGCCATAGGCCACTCCATCATCTCCTCCCACCTAGGATTTTTTCCAAGGCCTTCTGACATTCTCCACTGGCATAAACTTGCGTCACACTTGCCCATCTCTCTCTATTATATCTCTATCTCTCTTCCCTGTCAAATCCAGGAGGATCAGTATTTGTAAGGTTTCTCTTACTTAAGAAAAGGGTTAAAAGCTTGGGCTCTGTCTGCCCAGAACTCCCACGGCTGCTGGCTGCCGGGCATCTTCCCGCCGCACCCCTCCCTTCTCCTTCGGCACTGCTGCCGGCACAGGATATCAAATTTCAAGGTGGCAAAAGCACAGGCACTGGCTCTCTCTCTCTCTCTCTCTCTCTCCCGGGAGCAGGAGCGGGGGCTGCCCGATGGCTCTCATCGTTCGTCCACCCTTCCATCCTGCAGAGACCTTCACCCCCTTCTCTGTGCCAGGCTCCAGCCGACCTCACTTAGGCCACATGGCTTCCTCTCCCCAGCCCAGAACACAGCTGGGCAGGGCAGGGCTGACTTCTTCACCAACCCGAACCCAGAGAGAGCTCCCCTGCCAGTCCTCTGCTTTTAACCCCTGTGTTCTCAGGGGCGTGTCCATATTCTCAGTGGCCACACCAGGTGCCAATATTCAAACCTGAGCACCCATTGCTTTGACCACTGCCTCCCAAAAAACTCGCTTCCTTTGCAAACCACGACAGTCACCTTCTTGCTGCCAGTCAATGTCCATGATTACTGCTTGGTGGGACAGTGAGAACATACCTGAAGGAGGCCCAGAAGGCTTCAAAACTTTACGCAGCCAATCTAATGGAGAAGCCTTCCCAGCAACCTCATCTAGAACGGAGCACAGATGAGAACATTTTTCAGGGTGTGCTGGGATCCCCTTCTGCCTCTGGGACATGGGCACTGCAAGGGAGGCGGGGAAGGCCGTGGGAGCCAGATGTCAGTGGACATGGCCAAAGCTGCACAGGGGCCTGGGGAGCTCTGGGCTGGCTGCGGGTCACTCTCCACCCTCTGTGCAGGCCCTGTGCAACATCCCTGGAGAGGTGGCTGGAACAGCTCAGGGGGCATTAGGTTCTCTCACGCCCCCAGAGTAAATCATCTCTAAACCCCTGGGGGAAAATGCAGCAGGCAGTGCCACAGCTATCCTTCTATCCCTCCGTCCCTCCTACCCTCTCTCCCTTTTGCCCTTTCTACCTTCCTCTTTCTCTCCAACCCTCTTTCCCCTGGGACAGCTCCCCCAGCCCAGGGGCACATGGCCAGACCCTCTCAGGACACACTGGAGCCTTGCTCTCCCCCTCTGCCCTTTCCCCACCTCGGGCACCCCGTGCAGTCGCTCCCAGGTTTCGGGACGTGTCTCCCACGGAGGGAGCCCAGCAGGACTGCTCAGAACCCAAGTGCCCTGAGCCTGCTCGGGATGATTCCTCTGGGCTGTGCCGCTCTTGTCCGGGCTGTGCCCGCACTGACAAGCTGCAGAGAGGGCAGCTCAAGGCTCAGCAGGGCTCAGGCCCAGAGGCACAGCAATTACCTCCTGGGACTGTGCCTGGCATGGCCTCCCTTCCTGCAGCAGAGGCTGCCAATGAGCCACTGCTTCCTCCGGGAAACTCAGCCTTCAGCACAGCCTCTCCTCCTTCCATCTCTGGAGAGAGAAAAAGGGAGAGCTGCCTCAGGTGGGGCTGTTCCCCAATGGGAAGGTGGCATCTTCAGGAGGCCCTTCTTCTTCTTAAAGACACTCATGAGGTTTTGGAAGTTATCCAGCTTTGGAGCTGGGCCAGGGCTCTGCCTTTTCCAAACCACCACCCCTCCTGATCTGCCCGGAGACGGGGAAAACGCAGGGCATCTCAGGGTGCGCATGGCCTCTGGTGCAGTTTGGGCTGGCTGTCAGCTGATGCCAAATGCCTTCCTGCAGAGGCTGGCCAGAAGCTGCAGCCAGGCCAGGCTGGGAAGCAGCCCTGCAGGCCGTGAAAGCAGCAGCAGGGCAGCCAGGCTGCCATGGATCCCTTCCTGCTGTGCTGGGCATGGCGTGTCCAGATGTGCAGCCAAAGCCCCCGGCTGCTGAGTCCCAGCGGAAGGCTGAGGGAAATGCACCCACCTTGTCCTGCCTGTGCTTCCTTCTGTGTTTGTTTCAGGAATTCATTTGAGCCAAGAGGCTTTCTGGCTCCAGAATCTTCGGACTTTCCTTTTGGAGGACCTTAAGAGAAAGTAGTTCCATTTCGCAGGAATGGATCCCACAAAAGCAGGGCTCAGCCTGTGGGGTCAGCAGGGACACACTACTCACCCCTGTGATGGGAGCTGGGCTTGTGTGCAGCAACCGGAAAAGGTGCTGGAGAAGTCCTCCCTGCAGACACACCTGTAAGTCAAGAGCCAGAGAAGATTCTGTCACTTTCATGGCTTGGTGCTGGTGCAATGCCAGTGCCCCCATAAAAATATATTTGTCTTGGTGCCTGTGGTGAGATGTGACTAGGAATAGAGCAACGCAGGCTTTAACTTAGGAATAAAGGGGAAAAAAAACTTTATTAACTTACAACTATAGTAAGATAAACACACAGAAGTTCACATGAAAAAAACTCTCCAAACCATTCCTCCATCCTCCACTCAAATTTTTAATACAGTACAGTGAGACAGTCTTGGACGTCCACTCAGATTGCTACCTCTCAGATATTCAATTCTCAGTCTATTATTTCTCTTCAGGCAATCAACTCTCATTTCATCAAGGAGAGAGGAGTCTCTTTTGTACCATATTGGGACCTCTTCCTTCTATGTCCAGTGCTCTCACCACTGTGCATGCACCAGAACTGCTTTTAGGGTTCCCCTTTTAAGGTTGTTTTGGTCAGTTCCAAAAAAGCGACAGTCTCTCTGTTTCAGGATTCCAGTCCTTCCCAATTTCACCCTCTGGGGCCGAGGGGTTTTGAGAACAGAGATCTTCCTCTCCATCTCTGTTCACACCACTCCTTCACTGCCCTCTCTTGCCTCCAAGCCATCGCCTCCCCCTAAATGCAGTTTCTGTGTCACAGGAAGAAAATGGGTCTGTCCATGGCTGTACAAGAAAAGAGTCCAGCCATAGGCCACTCCATCATCTCCTCCCACCTAGGATTTTTTCCAAGGCCTTCTGACATTCTCCACTGGCATAAACTTGCGTCACACTTGCCCATCTCTCTCTATTATATCTCTATCTCTCTTCCCTGTCAAATCCAGGAGGATCAGTATTTGTAAGGTTTCTCTTACTTAAGAAAAGGGTTAAAAGCTTGGGCTCTGTCTGCCCAGAACTCCCACGGCTGCTGGCTGCCGGGCATCTTCCCGCCGCACCCCTCCCTTCTCCTTCGGCACTGCTGCCGGCACAGGATATCAAATTTCAAGGTGGCAAAAGCACAGGCACTGGCTCTCTCTCTCTCTCTCTCTCTCTCCCGGCAGCAGGAGCGGGGGCTGCCCGATGGCTCTCATCGTTCGTCCACCCTTCCATCCTGCAGAGACCTTCACCCCCTTCTCTGTGCCAGGCTCCAGCCGACCTCACTTAGGCCACATGGCTTCCTCTCCCCAGCCCAGAACACAGCTGGGCAGGGCAGGGCTGACTTCTTCACCAACCCGAACCCAGAGAGAGCTCCCCTGCCAGGCCTCTGCTTTTAACCCCTGTGTTCTCAGGGGCGTGTCCATATTCTCAGTGGCCACACCAGGTGCCAATATTCAAACCTGAGCACCCATTGCTTTGACCACTGCCTCCCAAAAAACTCGCTTCCTTTGCAAATCACGACAGTCACCTTCTTGCTGCCAGTCAATGTCCATGATTACTGCTTGGAGGGACAGTGAGAACATACCTGCAGGGGGCCCAGATGGCTTCAAAACTTTACGCAGCCAATCTGATGGAGAAGCCTTCCCAGCAACCTCATCTAGAACGGAGCACAGATGAGAACATTTCTCAGGGTGTGCTGGGATCCCCTTCTGCCTCTGGGAAATGGGCACTGCAAGGGAGGCGGGGAAGGCCGTGGGAGCCAGATGTCAGTGGACATGGCCAAAGCTGCACAGGGGCCTGGGGAGCTCTGGGCTGGCTCCGGGTCACTCTCCACCCTCTGTGCAGGCCCTGTGCAGCATCCCTGGAGGAGAAGCTGGAGCAGCACACGGCCCACTGGGACACTCTTACTGCCACACAGAGGATATCCCGAAGCCCTGGTGACAACTGCAGCATGCAGTGCCACACCTATCCCTGCCTCCCTCCATCCCTCCTGCCCTCCTTCTGCTGGGACACCGCCCAGTTCCCAAGTGCAAACAGCCAGGCCCTCTCAGGACACACTGGAGCCTTGCTCTCCCCCTCTGCCCTTTCCCCACCTCGGGCACCCCGTGCAGTTGCTCCCAGGTTTCGGGACGTGTCTCCCACGGAGGGAGCCCAGCAGGACTGCTCAGAACCCGAGTGCCCTGAGCCTGCTCGGGATGATTCCTCTGGGCTGTGCCGCTCTTGTCCGGGCTGTGCCCGCACTGCCAAGCCGCAGAGAGGGCAGCTCAAGGCTCAGCAGGGCTCAGGCCCAGAGGCACAGCAATTACCTCCTGGGACTGTGCCTGGCATGGCCTCCCTTCCTGCAGCAGAGGCTGCCAATGAGCCACTGCTTCCTCCGGGGAACTCAGCCTTCAGCACAGCCTCTCCTTCCATCTCTGGAGAGAGAAAAAGGGAGAGCTGCATCAGGTGGGGCTGTTTCCCAATGGGAAGGTGGCATCTTCAGGAGGCCCTTCTTCTTCTTAAAGACACTCATGAGGTTTTGGAAGTTATCCAGCTTTGGAGCTGGGCCAGGGCTCTGCCTTTTCCAAACCATCACCCCTCCTGATCTGCCCGGAGACGGGGAAAACGCAGGGCATCTCAGGGTGCGCATGGCCTCTGGTGCAGTTTGGGCTGGCTGTCAGCTGATGCCAAATGCCTTCCTGCAGAGGCTGGCGAGAAGCTGCAGCCAGGCCAGGCTGGGAAACAGCCCTGCAGGCCGTGAAAGCAGCAGCGGGGCAGCCAGGCTGCCATGGATCCCTTCCCGCTGTGCCGGGCACGGCGTGTCCAGATGTGCAGCCAAAGCCCCCGGCTGCTGAGTCCCAGCGGAAGGCAGAGGGAAATGCACCCACCTTGTCCTGCCTGTGCTTCCTTCTGTGTTTGTTTCAGGAATTCATTTGAGCCAAGAGGCTTTCTGGCTCCAGAATCTTCGGACTTTCCTTTTGGAGGACCTTAAGAGAAAGTAGTTCCATTTCGCAGGAATGGATCCCACAAAAGCAGGGCTCAGCCTCTGGGGTCAGCAGGGACACACTACTCACCCCTGTGATGGGAGCTGGGCTTGTGTGCAGCAACCAGAAAAGGTGCAGGAAAAGTCCTCCCTGCAGACACACCTGTAACTCAAGAGCCAGAGAAGATTCTGTCACTTTCATGGCTTGGTGCTGGCGCAATGCCAGTGCCCCCATGAAAATATATTTGTCTTGGTGTCTGCGGTGTGATGTGACTAGGAATAGAGCAAAGCAGGCTTTAACTTAGGAATAAAGGGGAAAAAAAACTTTATTAACTTACAACTATAATAAGATGAACACACAGAAGTTCACATGAAAAAAACTTTCCAAACCATTCCTCCATCCCCCACTCAAATTTTTAATACAGTACAGTGAGACTGTCTTGGACGTCCACTCAGATTGCTACCTCTCAGATATTCAATTCTCAGTCTATTATTTCTCTTCAGGCAATCAACTCTCATTTCATCAAGGAGAGAGGAGTCTCTTTTGTACCATAATGTGACCTCTTCCTTCTATGTCCAGTGCTCCCACCACTGTGCATGGACCAGAAGTGCTTTTAGGGTTCCCCTTTTAAGGATGTTTTGGTCAGTTCCAAAAAAGCGACAGTCTCTCTGTTTCTGGATGCCAGTCCTTCCCAATTTCACCCTCTGGGGCCGAGGGGTTTTGAGAACAGAGATCTTCCTCTCCATCTCTGTTGACACCACTCCTTCACTGCCCTCTCTTGGCTCCAAGCCATCGCCTCCCCCTAAATGCAGTTTCTGTGTCACAGGAAGAAAGTGGGTCTGTCCATGGCTGTACAAGAAGAGTCCAGCCATAGGCCACTCCATCATCGCCTCCCACCTAGGATTTTTTCCAAGGCCTTCTGACATTCTCCACTTGCACAAACTTGCATCACACTTGCCCATCTCTCTCTATTTCATCTCTATCTCTCTTCCCCTTCAGATCCAGGAGGATCAGTATTTGTAAGGTTTCTCTTACTTAAGAAAAGGGTTAAAAGCTTGGGCTCTGTCTGCCCAGAACTCCCAGGGCTGCTGGCTGCCGGGCATCTTCCCGCCGCACCCCTCCCTTCTCCTTCGGCACTGCTGCCGGCACAGGATATCAAATTTCAAGGTGGCAAAAGCACAGGCACTGGCTCTCTCTCTCTCTCTCTCTCTCTCCCGGCAGCAGGAGCGGGGGCTGCCCGATGGCTCTCATCGTTCGTCCACCCTTCCATCCTGCAGAGACCTTCACCCCTTCTCTGTGCCAGGCTCCAGCCGACCTCACTTAGGCCACATGGCTTCCT